>NW_008752109.1:166553-177879 GCF_000715545.1 Opisthorchis viverrini
CCTCGGAATGATTGTGTTAAGCTAGCACTAAGTCCCTCCCCCATCCACCTTTATTCTTTTCTTTACAATAAGGCTTTCAAATAAGTCATGGCTGTACGGCAGTGAAGCATTGGTGTTGAGCACTGATGTCATGCTGTCGTTGATGATGATGATGATGATGATAGCCGGATCACGTACCTCGTTACCGTAACAGCACGGGTGGAACCAACCCGATTATTGGACGATACAAAGTCGCACGTTTAAGAGCAAAATGTTCTCTGAAGGACACCTGTCGAAGTTACCAAATGTTTCCGGAAACAGTGTAGCTCTATGAAACCAACTATTCCCGATAATAATGTAAACCTAACATAGCTTGAATACCTACCACTCAAGTCTTTGAAAACGTGGAAGGTTTTTGCCTGAATACTTTTAAAAATGAAGAAGTAAATGTCCCACGCAATGGCGTTTCATCATGACAAACAGCATGGTTCAAGTAAATTAACTTAAATGGGTGCTCAAAGCTGTAACCGTATAACCCCTGAAGGGTGATGCCATGCTCACGGTGTTTGCGGCGGGTGGCTTAACCTTAGGGCTCTCATTGCAAATTGAGTGCAAATCATACAACAACGGGTTTTTTATGTACGAACTATGTAAAAACTGCATCACAACCAGTGTTGGTTATCAGTACCATACCATGTGAGAGTGGAGTCTCGGCACAATAATCAATCTGGCTAACACTAAAAAATAAACGCCAAAAAAGCGTATCTGGTCCCAAAAACTAATGGTGCGAAAGATGGATGCCAATGTACAATAACGAAAGTTGGGAACATGCCGTGCAAGTGTTTTTGTCAAGTTAAGCGTCCGAAGTATTCTCGTGGAGAGCTCATTTTGCATTGAATCTCTCCAAAGGTGGAATTTGGCTTTCGGAAAACTTGCTCGGTGAATTTGCATCACACAGGCCGATGTAGTTCAAACTCCGAAATGAAGAATTAAGGTGCCTGTCGATCAGTAGATCCGAATCTTGTTGTAGGTCTAGGTCCCAAGGCAGCTGACTGCGCGTGTGCTTCAATAACGCTTTGATCGATCGAACAACAGGCGCCAAATAAATCAGCATCTTGCTTGTGAGGCGTTTCATGGTTGAATTCCAAACTATTTTGGTCGTTTCCATTGCCATTGATTGAAGACACACTGAACACATCTTCTTCATCTGTGTAAATGTTAACGAGATACAGTCATTGAATTAGTGGGTCACATATATCATCCCTGATACAAAACATAGTACTGCAGAACAAAATCTTGCCACTATCGGTGCCCGATTGGTATTGACTAATCTGTAAATGGCCATATCGAGTCGAATGTGATACGTTACCAGTCAGGAATATTGTTGATTTTGGCCAACCATGTAAACGGAGCGAAATAACAGTGCGTACGGCAAACGATGAACAAGGGACATAGTTCATGAGGGTATCTTGCAGAGCTCTGAACACTAGCGAGCTGAGAAAGACTAGGAAAACTGGTAGACTGTTGGCTGAGGGGAACAAACGGAGATGTGGGTGCATTTCACAGTGGATTCAGTAGTACATGAAGTCGATAGCACACGTGTCCGGTCCGCGCCTTCTCTGTGTTAAGATCTAATGGCTGGTTTTTGGTGAAGATAATAGGGGTAAACAGAATGGGGAAAAAGGGTGAACTGGAGAGATTAAGGTGAAAGTTCTGAGAGAAATTTCTGCCTGAACATGATACCGTAACCAAATGTGTCACAAATAATACGGCTATGGAGTTACTGTAACCATCTTTCAGTCGAGTTAGCTAAGGCCGAGTTAAACGTCTGTTGCCTCTACAGCTAGTCTCCTACATGACCGTTGGTTGGTTATATCTCGGGAAATGGTCGGTATCCGTATAGATGGTTCCAATTTGGTATTCGTCACTCGTGAGGTTTACGCTTGGACAGATGTCACAGGCACAAAAGGTGACAAAAAGCTGGATTGCATCTACTTCAGCTGTTCATGGAATTCATATCATGACAAGCTGATTCTCTCAGATCGCTTCGTAGTCTATTGATTTGCAAACTCCACCATCACTTAAAGCTTCTGCGACGTATTTAAAAACTGCCTCTGCTGTGGCCGTCCACATACATCACAGGTATTTGAAATACCGAATTATAAAGACGGGTTCTGACACCCGAAGATGGACCAGTGTGGACCAGACTACTCGGTATCAACTGTACTATTCCTACGGTGTCCCGTAATCAACTGGTGGATAATGGATCGAAACAGTGAGATACACCAGACTGATATGACACGTGCTATGGAGAGGCGGAGACAATAAAAACGGTGGGGGAGCACGGAACATCTATCATCATGGTTGAATAGACTACTGGCGCACCGTAGTTATTATTCAGATCACCGCTGTCGATAAAAAGGAAGTGTAGCTCATGTCGGGTGGTCTTGATGAGGGGTTTCTGTGTCTCAGTGAAAAACACTTGGCCATTACACAAATGACTACTTTAATTTTTAACTGTCGAGGTGGCGTGGAAATCTTACGTATGGTAAATTGTACAACTGTGGTGAATGGTGCTATTTTAGAGCATTGCGCTGAGTAGATTGTAGACTGAAAGGACGTCTCGTCTCTGGAAACTACTCAAGATTACTCTAGAACGCGCTCAATCTATTTTCGTCACACGATTTTGGAGAATTTGATGGTGGTTGAATCAAGATCGCACGTTAGCTCGTTGGAACGCCTGTCCTGATGCAGAAGACTTCAGATTACCTGCAAGGAACCATAACAGTCGACTGAGATCGTACAACTGGCAAGAACCTCACAGAAAAAAACAATAAACCAAGTACTAACGTACCAGTTCGTGTACTCTGCACCTTGCCCGGTGTACTCCCGCCAGCAGACGGAACCGTGAAGTGAGCATTTGTGTTGCTCTGCCAAGGACGAGATTGTGAGATAACTCGTATATCATTATCATGCTCATTGTTATCTCCGATGCCCTTGGTTCTTTCGTCCGGTATGGGTAATCTGTGATGCAAATGAAAACGGACATATGCAATTATATGTACACATGCGAAAGCACTTCTTGTGTTGAATACTCATGACAATGTCCTTTGTAATCGTGTTCTTTTTCAGATTAGTCTACAACGAATCTACGAGGAACGGCTCATTTCTTAGCTGTAGCACGGTTAAGGCGTAACAGGTGTGTAAAGATTCATATGTGCTGAATCTGTTACAAGTAGATTTCTGAACGGTGAACATGACCTTACCTCTGAGGATCTGATACCTCTGGTATATCATCTGAAGCATTCAAACGGTAAAGCACTGTGATTCAACAGTGGTATTCTCGTACACACCTTTTAGTGATATCCAATGATGCACATGTTCAAGTATACTTGCATACCATGGCCTGAAAACCCACCTCATCTGTTTTGTTTCATCCCATAAATCTTGCAGTGAAACTTCCATATGGGATACATACCAAATCGTGTAGAACAGTCATTTGGGTTATATGAAATATTTTGCATACCCAATGTCTGGGAGCAAAAACAAGGGAGAATTTTAACTCGGAGAATGTTAGAGGCAGGCACAGAAGATTCTGAAGATAAAGGAAAAGGTAGACGAATCTCTGCGGTCCCCAGTAGATAAAAAGTAGAGTGAAGGCCATCCGTAGACCTAAGTAGGTATTACCGAAATATCTGACAGCTCATGGGTTTAAAAGCAGACTCTAGATAAAACGATTTGTCATTTTAGGTCAATAGTGGTGACCTAGCATCTGTTAAATATATCTTGGAAATGGTTAATTTTATAGTGAGATCCAGAATAGTTCGCATAAATCTGGTTCACATGATATTCTTACTGTGCAAAAAATATGGCCCGGAAGCACACAGGATGGTATTTCAAAGAAGCCAATGTCACAAGTTATATATGCATATTTTTAAATACAGGGTTAAAGCATAAATGGTCCACCCTTCAGGTAGCATCTATTCGAAAATTATGGTCAACGACGCAACTAGGGTTCGAAAACACTGTTGAAAAGCGTACAGGCTAGTCGCATGGAAATGCAGTTTGAAGTTACAGCTCAGGAAGCCCATATTTGCTGTTGCTTTTTGGCAGTAGTTAGATTTCAGATACTGAGTCGCTCCCAAAATTTGTGGCGACCCTTCAGGTAACCATAACGTTGCCCGAGACGACTTTACTATGAATGTATCAGTGTTCCGTATGTCGCATCGAATGTTCCGCTAAATTTAAGTGCTAATTTGTCAGCTAGTCGGATCAGTCACAGTGCGGTGCAGCTCTTCTCACATCCGCTGCCTTACTTACCCGGCCACGCTACGGTAGTTACGAAGTCACTGGACGAATCTAAATGGCCCAATCATCTTTGCTAATTTGCAGCGCTTGTAGGGTCAAAAGTGTTGTGCATATGAATATATATATATATATATATTGTATAGTGTATGTGGGTGCGTATATGTTGTATGGCAGTGAGACACGGCCTACGCGGGCAGATGGCACTTTCAAGGTTTTAACCATCAGCTTCTCAGCAGCGTCGCTAGTGTTGATGGCGTCAACGAATTTGCAACAAGGTTATCAGAAAACATGTATCAGGTTGTGCAGCGTGTACTTCATCATCACCTTCAGCTTACTGTACAACGCTTACTCGTTGTACAGTGCTTATAGTTGCCACAGTTCTGTTGGCCAATGGTTTGGGGAGGTAGATGTAGATAATTACACATTGGAAGTTGTAGGTTCCCCTTCTTTCCTGATCTCATCAACGAAAGGTCCACTGATACTCACACATTCACCTACCAATTCAGTGGCAGAAAATATTCAGCACCATTAGCTCTGGTGACCTGATCATGCCTTACGCATGTAGAAGAATCATCTACCTAGGCGAATGCTGTTCTCTGTGCCCCATTCAGAATAATACAGGCTACGAGATGGACCACATGTAACTTGACAAAACGGTGTAAACGGGGGTTACAAAGAGTCTGGGTGCTGGTGTGGTCCACCTTCCATCTGCACTACCTGCGTCTGGTTGGAGACAATGCTGAGCGCTCTCATTAGCATTTCTGCAGCCAGGTTTTTCAGGTAGTTCGACTGAGTGTTTTGGGATGTAGGCACCGAAAAGGGCTTGCAATATGCTACCATCATATTTCTCCGTCATTCTTTCTCTTCTTTTGACCTTAAGGCTTTGAATAAAATTAAGTAAAAATTGTGGTTCTATGGCAGCGATGTCGACACACTTTCTTGGTACGCTTCAAGTGGCAATTATCCGTCACGTGATACAAATGGGAAAATTGAGCAGAGTTGAGTGTTCTCCTCATAAGGTAAGTGAATACGATTCTCAATAAAGTCAATTTTGACACTCCTCAGTCGATATTAGTTCAAAAATTGACAGGAAGACTTCAAACAGACTCAGTCAACTCTCGGGCGCAGTACAGTTATTATTCGTTGTGAGAAGTTGTTACAACATCAAAGTAAATCAGTCGAGTGCCTTTCTGGTTGTAATCACAATGAGTAAGAAAGCTTTGGGGCATCTATTCCATCACAGAGATCATGGAAAACAATAGACTTATCATGCAGGTGTATGGTGCATTTGTCTTCGTCTCCCAATCCGGTTATGGATGGAGCAACTGGTGATGACAAATTCGCAACGGAGATGTCATCATTGTTTAGTTGTTTTGTTTCCAAGGTATCTTGGTGTTTGTATGCCTTTCAGAGCTGAATTCTTAAGACAGCATGAACAGGCTTACTACTTCCGCCCTAATATTTGAGCCAAACGAAGCAGGGAAATCTTGATGAAAATCTTTTACGCACTGATAGGATTATTCACATCAAACCGGGTCGTTTTTCTTTTATGTATCATGGCCCATTGCATCACGTACAATTACAACTGATACACGCTGAAACGTAAGATTCGTACCACTGCACTTTGGCGTGCCTCTGAATTTCGACAGCTTGGGAGACTATCATCAGAGCTGTATGATAAGCTAGCTGCCAACTTAAGGAATAATTCCGATACGAAATGTCAGAAATTGCGTGCCAGTGAGCACATACATACTATCTCCATTGTCTCGATGTTCAGTGCTCATTTGGGTTCATTATCCTCTGGTTATCGAGTAATTTTCATTCTTGTCCCTTAAGCATAACTTCACATGCATTTACGTGTTTCCCGGCAAACTTTACCCTTCAATCCTACCGTGCGATCTCTAGAGTGGAGATGGGTGCCTAGTCCTAAACAACCACAACACAGATAGCAAGTTAGCACATTATAGTGTGCATGCACTAGGTTGAGTATCCTGGAGTCAGCATTCCTTCAGATGTGAGGACACAGTACAGTTTCATCTCTGAAAAGTGGGTCTTTGAAGGGTGAACGTTTAAAGAGACAACTGACCCGTTATGGACTTTTGCTCCATTGCGCATGATAGCTTATCCGCTATCAACATAACCCTTTCGAAGAAACTTAAGATCAACTCGTTCAGCACTTGAAGGAGTTTCTGTGATTCAGCAAGCTCTCCGTTAAACCTACTGCGATCGGAGGGGAAAAATCTCATGAAACATTTTTGTTAGAATAGATGTCTACATTTTGAAAGGTCACACGGAAAGTCGGAACGAGTTGGCCCCTCTAGAGCTGGCAGTCTCCAAAATAGACCTCACTCGAGAATAGTGTGATTGCAGAACCTAAAGCCTTCATGCGTGAAGCAGTCTTAACAAACTGAATGAGTTTTCACGCTTTAATGTGTCGCGGTAATAGTAATAGCGTTTTCTCGGGCAGACAATTGCAGGGAGAGATGAAGAAGTGGAAGGTGAACATTCCAAAAGAAAGATGCCTTAGGGAGCAAACGATCTGACCTGACCCATTTGGGGCTAGCTCTTGAGATTGATTAGTATGTGCATATGGTGGCAAATTACGAGTCACGACTATGGATGGAGTATTCGTGAGTGTGCTGTCGTTCTTTCTAAGCTACTTGTTTACACATTCCTTTAGCATGATCTGTATCCGGACAGTTCAAAAGGATCCGACAAGCAATCGACCGGATCCTTTTCAATAAACATTCTAACCTGAAGAACGTTAGGGAAAACAGACGCAATACAAGGTAAGAATGGTCCCGTTTGATGAATTAAAGAATAATTTCCATGGGTGTTGTATATTGCAACACAGACTAGCAAGCACCGACGTCCCGCTACTGTTTTCACTATGTTGGAATTTGGCCTACTCCCTGAATCTTAGTCAACTTTATCCGCAGCTGAATACCAAAAGCTACATATTCGCTCGACGCAAAATACTATTCATAAGGCTGTCAAACATTTTTCGAAAGCCTACGATCAGTTTTGAACCTTTTTTAACTCACCTGATTGGCACTTTCTCTGAGATTCTTTCAACCTTATGTTTTATTTTTTTAAAAATTGAACGCAGTCAGCGAAGCACATGTGCAAATTAGGTTGTTGTTAGCAGAAGACTAACCTGAATCTCTTATTCATGATAGTCTTCCATTGGATGTGCTGCACAAAGAACACTTCAGGTTTCGTTTGATACAATATTCGAGGTAACGCAGTGTATTTTGGGGACATTGAATACTGCACATAGGGTTACCGAAAACTCTGACAACCCTCTACTGGTTTCACCCGTCCTGGGGTTCATCAGATAGGCCTAGTCTCGACTAATGGTGTTACTATGCTGAGATATTCTGAAAATTGTGCCACCTAAAACACGAGGTTGCCTTTGTGCAGCATATCCAGTTAGAGAGTAGCATGAACGAAAGATTCATTTGAGTCCCTCGTTCGCACGTATAAAAGTTACAGATGGGTGTCTTTTGCCAATTAGCATATGTATTGAGTGCATCACTAAGTTATACACTGAGATTGTGTTCGGTAAAACGGAGGTACAAGGGAGATGTAATAAAATTGCACTTAATTTCATCAGTTGCAAGCGTGAAAGGGAGGAAAGTGTGGACTAATGGAATAATCACGACGCCAGTAGAGTTAGTTCCACGGTAGAAAGAACGTTTGGGTGGACACCCATGCTGGCTGTTTCGTCCTGATCCACTGAGAAAGTACGATAGTGAGATCCGTATGAATTTTTTCGTTTATGGTGTATTTTAAGACGTACATCAAAGGGGCCTCAGATGTACGTAACATAACAGCAGGAAAGAACTACGCGCTGCTCAATTTCCGCCAGTCTTATGCTTTACTAGAACCCAAATTATGGAAAGTTCGACGAATACACTCATTTTCATACTAATTTGTTTTTCATGGGAGACAGTCAGTGCCTCCGGTCCTGATGAGATCAGACGCTTGTACCTCAAGCTTACCACCTTGGCGCCGATTATTGACCCTAAAAGCTGAACGTAGCACAGACAGGCACGGTTTGATGAACTTTGCTTACTCCAATTGATGACCAATCGTGTCTTCAGGTGTAAGCTAGAATACGAACGGTTAGGTTGTTCTAGTCAGTGCTAGAGGCATGTCGCTTGATAAATGCTTGATCGTCGACTTATTGAGGCCCCTCTACTGGATGTGAGAATGTACCTGGAGAAATGGACTGTGCCTCCTCAAGCCTAAATACATTCAATTAGTTAAATTGAGGTGAGAATTTCTGGCGGAAAATAGCCCCACTAGTGAGAGACGATGAGGCGGATTTTGAAAACCTTTAGAAACAATAATTATTTGGGATGAAAGTTATAGTTGCGTAAGTATTACGGTACCACTTATAAATAAATAAGCATTAGCTTATTTTGGTCAGTCAGAAAATGTGCCATAGGTTACTAAGGACTAATAACGCACCTTGACATCCGAGTCCACTGGCGACATTCTAGTAAAAATTCTGTACCAGTATAGTTTTCAATGTCGTAACCTGGATTCTCCCAGTCGACGCATAAAGAATTGCGAATCATCACATAGTAATAATTTCATAAGTTACGTTCGTTCGTAGTGCAGTTAGCCAGGTCATTCCTTCAGCTACAAACCTTATAACAAAGTACAACCGTCCTAGTTGAGACACCTTTGTTCACCAAAGATAGTCAGAATACGAGAAGGAAGGTCACGTTTTGGAAGCAATGATCAAGCCATGGTTGGTGATTAGTCTAAACCTTGTGATTCGCAAATTAAGTCGGCATTAACAGGAGACTCAATCGAATCTAGTCTATAATTTTCTTTAGCTAGATGTACTGCACACAGGCTGCCTGGTTCGGTTGGGACGATGTTCACGATTTTCAAAGTACTTTTCCTGCTATGACACTACTTAGAAAGCTGAACGTCAAATTGGATGTATCCGCACATAAACACCCATAAGTAAATTAAGATGGTAGTGACTGAATCTCTCCTCCGTACTACTCTCATAATTAGTGTCCTATCAGTAAAATTACTTCGATATTTTGAATCTACTCCTAATTAAAACATGAGACCGCATTTGTGCAGCACGCTCAATTAAGGAATACTACCAATTAGATATCTCGTTAATACCGGATTAACTTGCACATGAGTGCTTATCTGCAGGCACGAAAGATCAGCGAAAATTCAGGAACTGAGCCTTTTCGATGAGCCACAAAAGGACGAGGGGACAGTGAGTTTCATCAACCTTAGAGATATTACTGCATCATAAAGTCGGTTAGTTCACTCTTTTCGTTGAAAATCAATTTTTTTCAACAGATAGTCACATCAGTCGCTTAATATTTTTAAGCAGCTACTCTGATGACATAACACAAAATTGTCGCTACTTCGATGTGCACCAAGCTTAATGTAATGTTCCATCAGCGTACGAAGTTTACCCTAAACAGATTATGACCCAACCGAATACTCTCATTTACAGACAAACTTGGTTTTGAGGGGAGAGTGAATTGAATCCAAGCTGAATCTCCTGTTTTTTATTATGGTCTCTTCTTCAGCTGCATTTGCTGCACCAAACCGTCTCGTATTTCACTTGGTATGATTCCCAGTGTTGCAATGCACTGTCTAGACGTAAAGCATTACGAAGATGGTTACTGAAAACTCTTCGACAGCTCACTACTGATTTGCCCACGCGACTATGGGCTCATCCGGTTGGTACAGTCCTAGAGTTTCCGTCAGTTTCATGTCCTACTTGAACCCAGGTTGGACGTAATACGTCAGATACTCTCATCCGCACACGAAGTTTGTTTTAACAGGGGACTTAGCTGAATCCAGCCGAATATCTTTCTTTATGGTGGTTTTCCTCAAAAAGAGATTCTATTGGATTTGGTTGAGTGTCCTTTCAAAACCAAGTTCGTATGCGGATAAAAGTTTCCGGCAAAAATAGCATAATTTTCAAGCCCTCATTCTTTTGTGAGCAAACTTACTTTCTTTCCACTCTACCGACTGGATTTTGAAGGTCCTCCTTGCTTGAATTCCAATTATCATTGCTGGTGTCAGTAATGTTTTTTCCATCCGAACGTCCCGGACCAAAAGTGACGACACGTCTATCATGACTAAAATAAGTTGCTAGACTTGTACGGGGTGAAAATGTGCTTGTAGAACCCCCAGAGTGATGATGTGACGCTGAATGTTGAGCAGTGGCCGCGAATCGAGAATGTCTACTGCTCCGCCCGGGGCGGTCAGAGGAACCTCGTGAACTAAGTGACTGATGGTCAGCTCTTGTATCAGAGCTTGTATCAATCTGTGGATCATAACGTCGCGTTTGAGGACTGTATAGGAAGGAAATAAATCGTTTAATAAAAACTTGTGTAAAAAAGAGGGTGCAATGAGCGGCTTTTAAAATTGGTTGTCTCGTTATGTTGAAATCTGATGAAAACAAATTATCATAAGTCGAAATGTTCTGTTAGACTTTTGTGGATAAAGGATATAGCAGACTCATATGAAGAAGTTAACCATGTAAGCACAACTGTGCCGCGTCGAAAGAAGTTCTAAAGATCGCCCCGTAGAACTCAGTATTCTAAATTGCTCAGTAACGTTACAGCAGCAAGGTAAAATTGAGTGAGCCTGGCTTTGTTAACAGTGATCGCATTTCAGTATAGCATGGATTCGCACTTTCCTGAAGACATGTTAATAATATCGATCGATTTTACTGACAGTCTGTGCAAGATCTTTCGGATAAGATAGATAGATCAAACCCCCAAGACCGAAGTCGTTTTGGAGATGGTGTCAGGTCAGCTCCACCAGTCAAGTCATTTAAAACGCATGGTTGAAACTCTCCCCCCCCCCCCAAAAAAAAAAAATTGTATGTTACCAGCTGAAGAGTGTTGTTAGAAATAGAAAACGGCAAAAATTTCACCACCAGAACAGCTTCTAAGCTGAACATACACCCATTTGCAAACTAATTTGGTTTCTCAAGAGACTCACCTGGAACCCAGCTGAATCTCTCGTTTGTGATGTT
>NW_008752109.1:178541-217083 GCF_000715545.1 Opisthorchis viverrini
ACAGTGATCGCATTTCAGTATAGCATGGATTCGCACTTTCCTGAAGACATGTTAATAATATCGATCGATTTTACTGACAGTCTGTGCAAGATCTTTCGGATAAGATAGATAGATCAAACCCCCAAGACCGAAGTCGTTTTGGAGATGGTGTCAGGTCAGCCCCACCAGTCAAGTCATTTAAAACGCATGGTTGAAACTCTCCCCCCCCCCCCCAAAAAAAAAAAAAATTGTATGTTACCAGCTGAAGAGTGTTGTTAGAAATAGAAAACGGCAAAAATTTCACCACCAGAACAGCTTCTAAGCTGAACATACACCCATTTGCAAACTAATTTGGTTTCTCAAGAGACTCACCTGGAACCCAGCTGAATCTCTCGTTTGTGATGTTCTCAGGCAGCCGGGTTCCAGGTGAGTCTCTCGAAAAAAACAAATTAGTTTGTAAATAAGTGTATATTCGCTAATTTCGTGCGATTTGCTTCAAGTAGAACATAAGGTCGACGAAAATCCGGAGACTGCGCCTACCTGATGAGCCCCAAAAAGGGCGAAACTGGTCGTGGGCTGTCGACGGATTTTCAGCAACCTTATGAGTAGTACATTACAAAGCTTCTAAGCTGGTTTAAAAAACCTTAACTTCGACTGTGAATCATACAAGAACGTGGTGGTCATCGGGAGGGCCATGCGACTGCGAGGCGTATTGAAATACGACCCAAATGACCCGAAAAAAGTTAGTCATTCAAAAGGGGTTCAGCCTCCCAGGTGCAGCCACGACCATGTAAACCTGCACAACATGTGGAAGCATCCGTCTTAGTTGGGTCGGCACTGTGGAGGATCGATGTACTCACCGTAAGCGCAAGCAGCCAGAGCCCATTGTTCGGTTTTTCTAGTCAGGATCTGCTAAACATGACTGTCTTACGGGACAAAATGAGCAACCGTATGATTACTGACTTACTGCTTTGAACAGAGCCAAATGAAGACGGTTGCATATGATTGCAGCTGGATGAATTCCAATTGCGTACCTGACAATCAAGACTGACTGAAATGCTAAATCCATTCGGTAGTGTGAACATGCTGCAAGTCGGATCGGACGGCTTGAGTGCATATATGTGCGGGCGTGTGGGGGAAACGTGACTGGTTGTATTTGTGTGCGTAACATGTCCAGACTAAATGTTGAATGACAGTAAGAGAGAGACAGAGGGATCACACCGTGTTACTTGTTGTCAGTTCAGCTCGGTCTAATTTGAGGTACGCGCGCCTGGCATATGAGGGTGGAAAAATGTCAGGTGAGAGTAAGTGATTCCATATTTCTCACCTCTTTACTCAAATCAATTCGACAGTTATGCTCCAACGAGAGTAACGTTATTTAGGCCGTTCGCAGGCTGCATGGCCAGGTGGGTTGGTCGCTGCAGTTTTGGTTTGCTACTGTCATTATGGGCGATGTCAAGCCGATCACGATTCATCTCAAGCACCATGAAAAAGAGTGAAAGTTTCAGGCAAACAAGGGAATTTATAAATCAAGCCTTGATGGGATATATAAAAATCAAGGGAATAAGGTGTCCTTTGAGATTTCCGAAACGCCAACAGACCCGAGTAAACAATAAAACGGCTTGCTATTTATTGATCGGTAAGCCACTTGAAACCCCACCGCATTCCCCAAACCCGAGCATTTCGTTCAATGTTCCGATCATCCAATCAGTAAGTTGCACTGCTCCACGGATGTACTCACATATTCAACTACTTCTGGCACAAGCAATGTTGCGGGAACAATAACAAACGCCGCTCATCTTCGAGTTTAGATATGTGTGACAGACAAGTGCAGATCATCAGGCCAAACACAATCTACCTCAAACAAGAAGACGCATCGCCAAAGCTGACAGGGGCTAGTAGGGGCGCACAGTTCATCATCATCATCATCATCATCATCATCATCATCCTCATCATCCTCACCATCATCATCATTCTCATCACCATCATCATCATCAGCATCGTCATCACCATCATCATCATCATCATCATCATTCTCATCATCATCATATGTAAGAACTGCGCATTTATGTTGATAAGTAGCTACAGGTCTGTCAATGGACTTTAAATTGGGGGATCGAGAGGAAGGAAAGTTTATTCTGAGACTACAAGCGCTTGGGAGCAGCACAGATCAAACTAATTTTTCAAATGCAGTTCCAGGGGCCTTATTGGTTGCACGGTGACATAATTCAACAATAAAACTGGACGTATCTGTTTGATCTCTTCCATAAATTTTCAAATGTTTTTTTGCCAACTGCGAAGAATATTTAATAGTCGTCCGTGGAAATAGTCAAATAAACAGCGACCATAGTTCGACCAACTAGTAATTCATTTCAGTGCACTATTAGTGTAATGTAAGCGTAATGTAATTTCCTAGACAAAGGGACATGCGGAGAATCTGCCTCCATCCATGAGCAAGCTTTTGTTACTTCAACGGACCTAGAACATGGCATCGTGTGACGGACTACAGTCATTCTCATTCAATCCTACGGCAAGGACTTCCACTTTTAGGGCGTCAACACTTTCTTTTGTTTTCATAAAAGAAACTACTCACAAAGTTGCTGAAAACTCTTCGACAGCCCACGACCGGTTTCTCCCTTTTTGGGGCTCATCAGATAAGCGTTATTCTGACTGCTCAATGTGGTGACTGCCTGGGCGGTCATTTCCAGATCTTATAGCTCTTTGTGGGGGCACTTATTATAAAAGCTTCATCAGAGTTCCGTATGCTGCAGAGTTTACTCTATACAGCAATCGGTTAACAGTTCTCACGGCTACCTTGAAGCAGTCCACTTTGTTGGCTAACGACGCATGTGAGGCCTCTTTATGTGTTACCTTCATCTGGGTCTCTCTCAATTGAATATTTACTGGTTGCCTCTTACTCCAGCCCTCGAGCGGCGCATTCTGGAACCCCGTTCCTTGGTGTACATTAGTCCCACTCCCCAGAGGTCTCAAAATCTGACATTTTTTTATCTGTTTGTTTATTATCATCTGATAATACCCCTTTGAAAGAATTATTGCAGCTGTTCTGTTGCGTTCGGGATGTTAGAGACACGCATCGTCCAAATCGGGAACTTTGTGAAACTCATTTGGTGTTGGCAAGGAACTCAAATCAATCTCTCGCTTGTGATATTCTTTGACTGAATAGGCAGCACAGATGCCGTCTTATGATCCAGTTAGCACGATATTCAAGAAATCGAGGTGTATTTTCGCGACGAAGACTACTACTCAAAAGGCGGCTGAAATCTCTTCGACAACCCACGACTGGTTTCGCCTTTTTGAGACTCACCATATTGACATAGTCACTGAATTTCCACCGGCCCAAAAATACCGAGGCTCACGATGGACGAAATCAGTATTGAGTAAGAGAGTTCATAACAGCCGTGAGAGTAACGAGTTTCGCTGAGAAAATACATCAAAAAGATAACCACAGAGCTGTAACACCCTTTCGGGCCATACACTTCGATATATCAAATATCTTGCCAGCCGAAACATAAGGCAACCTTGTGTATCACATTCAGTTGAAAAATGTCCTAAACTAATATTTCAGTTCAGCTAAATTAACACCAAAGGCATTTGCAGATGAGCGTATTTTGAAACGCTTTTGCTTATCCCGTGACGGAATATTAGTTCTTACTATCATGTAATTAGCATGTGTGATGGAAGTTTAATGTCAATTCCAATCCCGATCAAACACTGTCATCTTGTCGAGGAGGTCGGGCTTTTGTGCTGTAATTCTCTTGCAGGTTATACTGGCTGGAACTCAGTTCCTAAATGCCAAAGGGGAGCAGCCTGTCGAAGAATAGCGAGCCCCCGTCCTACAAGTGACCATAATACGGGGTAATCTGGGACACCTGTCCTCTGGGACAGGAGTGTAAAAGCAATAAGGCGTTTCCTTAAGGTGATTAGCATGTCCATATTTTTGAAAGCAACGTTGCTGCCTTCCCCCGAAGAAGGACGGGTTAGAAAATGTGGGCACCGAAAACCGCACACTTCGATCGCCCAACGGTTGACCGTGACCGCCGGCGCACTATTCACTATGGTCGATAAACTTTTAAAACCATAGAGTGCGGTGCTGCTCAAAAGGCACTTGTGTGCAGCTACACCAGAAGTGAGACAGTAATATCTTGCTTCCTATGCCTTTGGGCCGGGCCGGCTCCCTATAAACAAGTGGGTCAGACTATGGAGTCATGGGCTCCGACAAGGGTCTTTCAAGAAAGCCATATCAAGCGCCGTCTCGCGGTCCAGACTCTCGAGTGGGAGGCTAGGAGCAGGGTCCTCAGACTAAACCCTACCTCCTTTAACCGCCATGTTGGTCAGACTTTGGAGTCGAAGGCCGAAGGTTGGGTACCTCAACCAAACCCACTTCTTCGGTCTGGGCAACCGGGAAGTATCATTAGCCATTGCAGCTCTTCGCCCACCGGCCTCCCCCCTCATCTTCACCATACTCTAACAATGGAGTGCAATCAAACCATCCACCAATCCCCTAGTCACTGTTCCATGTCTCAGTCACCGCCCAGAAAAATAAACCAAAATAATCGCCTACTAACATCAGAAGATCTGATCCATGTTACAGCCTTTAATGTCCGTACTCCACGTCGAATTGGGCAGCAGGCATCACCTGCTGGAACCTTGCTTTACCTCTATCGCTGTATATTGTGTCACAGAAACCACGCATACAGGACCCCACTTCTGTCGTGCTCCTCAAGCCGCTTAGGACGAGTTTAGATATTCCACATTTCACTCTTCTGGCCTCCGATGATCTTGACGCAATGGCTCGTGGTATCTACTATGTGGGAGTTGCTCTCAGCCCCTAGGCTGAAAGCGCCAGTAAACAGTCACCTTTGCGCTGTACGGTTGCCCGGCTCAATTAAGGTTAATGCAAGTTATGCGGTAAATGGTGTTTATTCGTCCTACCAGCATACTCCCTGGCAGACTGCAGTTCTGTGACTGAGAAGGACGAGTTTGATCAAGATTTGTCACGACTGCTTTGGTCAGCAAGAAGGACGGGCATAGTAATCCTATCCGGTGATATGAATGTCCAAATTGGACGACTAATTCCGAAAGAAGTCCATTTGGGATGTAGATTTGGAGTCAATGCTGAGCGTACGGATAATGGACAACGGCTTCTTCTGTCGTGTGCAGATCATCGTCTATTCCTGGCCAGTACAAACCTCCAACACAAACGCACACGCCGAGTTACTTGGAGACCATCTACCACATAACAGTCATGGACCCATTTGAACCATGTGGTTATCAATAGCGATGGAGAGCCTCAGTTAATGATTGTCGTTCCTTCTGAGATAATTGACTCTGATCAGGCCACTATGTGGAGCCGGTTGGCGCTTCGCTTTCTGTCAGCATTACGCATACAAAAGAAGAGCAGCTCCGCTCATCGACTTCGACGAGTTTCATTAACCGAAGAGCATTGAGCTGCTCTGGCTAGAAAGCTACTGGAAACGTAGTCATGCGGATGACGAAGAGCTCGAAGGTTGAAGAAGCAGTGCTCTCAGCTTTCATAAATGTTTGTCCAGGCCATCTGACCCGACTAAGTGAGCACTATATATCGCGAGATTAGCATATCTTACTGCTGCCACAAAGGTCATACCAGCAAATAGCAACTGTGATGGCACACGTAGTTCCCTCAAACACCGGATAATCAGGAGCTTGAAAAACGACAGAACGCTGATAGATTTTGAACAGAAGATGAAGAAGGCTTTCGCTGCAGGCAACAGCCGCGCAGTTTGTTCGATCAGTCGGTTAAAAGAAGACATTTGTCAGTGAAACAGTACGCAAAAAAGATGGAACAGCAATTCACCCTCAGTAGCCGTCTCGAGCGGTGGGCTGAGCACTTCCAAGAAGAGTTTAGATGACCTCCTTCAACACAACCGCCAATGGATTCGATTGGAACATTGACACCAACTCACCGAAATCAAGCATGAGATATCAATCCTAAAGCGCGATAAGAAACCTGGTCTGAATGGTTTGCACCCCGTGCTCTTCAAAGAAGGCGGCGGGGTCCTGGTGAACATTCTGACAACCATATTGTAGAAGATTTGGAATGAAAACTGAATGCTAGCCTAATGAATCTTCTTGACCATAATCCCAGTTCTCAAGGTGCATGAACGTCATCGTGGTATCAGCCTCGTATCCGACGTATCTAAGGTGCTCTCTGGCATTATTTTGCGAAGGTTTATGGATTATTGGGAGGGACAGATTGGCGATCGGAGGTGTCCCGTTCAAAATTCTATCCCTTATGAGGGCGCTGTTTCCAAACTCCTGTGGGCGCATACGAGTATACGGGAAGCTTTTGCCTGAGTTCACTGCGTCCTTTACTCTTCAACTTAGTCATTGATATGCTCCTTGAAATTTCTCTGCCTGCCTCTGAAACCCCAGGAATCGAAATGCTCCCGGGACGTTTGCTCACAGACATTGAGTACGCAGACGATATTGCTCTCTTTGGTTCGGGATTTAAATAACCTAAATAACTCTGCCGCATGGTTTGGCCTTCACACCAGCGAAGTGTAAAGTGCTGCTACAAGGTTAGGTATGATCAAACCCAAACCATATGTTTGCAGGCGAGCGACTCGACGTGGTGGATAAATTTGTTTACCTGATCACTTTTATAAGTTGCAGTGGACTGGCTGAATATGAGATTATTTCTCGAATCGAGAAGGCCAAGACAGCTTTTGCCAGCCTCCGACACCTATATCGCCGCCGTGACGTGAGTCTCCGTCAAGGACAGAGTTCACAGTGGGGCGTTGCGATCCGTACTGCTTTATGGATCAGAGACGTGGCCTCTACGTGCAGAGGATATACGGAAGATGTCAGTGTTTGACCGTCGGTGTCTCCGAAGCATTAGTCAGATGTCATGGGAACATCGGATTAGCAATACTGATGGTCTTGGGAAGAAGGAATTCTCCCGCGATAGATGAATTACTCACGCTTCATAGGTTTGCGCTGTTTAGGACACGTACTGTGCATCCCAGAATACCGTATCAGGTAGGTCAGATTCCTGAAGGTAACCCCAGGACGCCTGGGACCTACTGAGACCCCAACCCCCCCCCCTCCCACCTCAAATTTCAATAGGAAAGACGGCAAGCATCCAGGCCAGTCAATCATTCAATCAATTCAGCAAAACCTGATGAGTGTTCTTGAACGCCACAGAAGCACGACCGAATGTGATCAGCGTTTAGGCATTTCATAGAAGCACGGTCAATGTTGATGGATGCTCGCTAAATGTCTATCAGATAGCCTGGATCATTGTCAGAAAGTCCCCTTTAAACTGCACGGGGCTGGTGTAACTTTTTGCACTCGCATGCACTCGTTTGCTTGGAATAAAGCTGTTGTGTACCCTTGTCGGTGAGTTCTTTCTGGCACCAGGCACCGGAGTTAGAACAGCAGTTAGACATAACATAACGCCTACCTCAACCCTGCGTTGATTGCAAGCGACCGAGAGGTGTAGACCTCGATAAGAAATACAAAAACAATAACCAATAAACTTAGTCGGGTGGGCAACTGCCACCTCCCTGAATGGGGACGCCGGGTCTCATCTCACCAGTGGTTAATGACACTGACAGAAATGGCCCAATCTCGCAGTCAGTGGGGTTTATGCATCAAAGCTATCGTCTAGCTGACAAAATGAATTGAAGTTGTCAATTCTCCTGATATCATGTTTTACGTAAAGGTAAGCTGACAAGTGATCAGAACTTAGGTAGCTGGCCGCTGCTGTTGTGAATTACGATTGTCATTACTCGAAGTGACGAAACTCTATATCTGTCCTTTGTGTACGTTTGGATTATTCCGTGTAAAGCTCTGTTTTGGGGAGTTGATGACAATTCAAACCTGAGTTAGCCGTTGACCTATCCTTAGTTTGTGAGTTACCACCTGCAGTATCCCGTCCTAGTTTCAATCGATGTGCAATCCTGTCTTTCGAGATTAAGCTGACCGTGTAAAATGAATATGTTGGTTGGGTTCATGTTCATGCGACGGTAATCTCAAGAATCTTAACCAGACCTTGCAAGTCCCTTCTGTAAAACGAAAACAGGTCCAAGTTTTGCAACCTATCTTGGATATTTCCGACGATACTTCAATTATTCCCATGCTAAACACGTCGCCGCGCACTTTCGGCCTTTCTCATCGGACGATGATGTTGGTGTCAGTAAACACGCAGCTAACCGATGAGGTATTGTTTATGTGCACAACCGAGGTTATGGACGTCAAAATGGTCATAAACCAGAGTACCCAACTGAAGACATGGTAGATCAGCTGCTTGACTCTGAGTACCTGCACTTATCAACGAAGATTCATCTCGATAACGAAGTGGTTCACAACCATTGGCAACTATTCTGGTGGACGGACGACTTTGATGATAAGAGGAGGCTAAAGACAGGCGCAAGTTGTTTGTTCAGTGCCTTCTCGAGAGCAACTGTGACACCTCTCTGTAAGACAAAACTGAGCCAGCGTTTTTTATTAAAAATAACACTCCCGTATTGTGGCTACACCCATGAGAAAGCTCCAGTGAAACAAATGTCTGGTTAGTCGCCGCAAACAAACGTAATAGCAACCAGCATACTATTGGTGCCATCTAAGAGGTTAAGGGGGTGGGCACAATGAATGGGTCTGATAACACTATCGGTCAATAATGATGGGGATTTGGAAATCATCCTCCAGCCTTTCAAGTGCAGCTCTAACTGAAGGCGAAATCAGGTTCCGAATATCCCATTATCAATTCCACATCTTAGTCAATGCTGCAAAGACCAATGAACCCCAATTGTCATCGAGCCAATCACATAATGGACCATTTGAGGATGAAAATATCCAAAGACCCAATCAAGCGTGCACAGAGTGGCACATGGTGCTCGTCGTCAACAAGAAACCAGTGAAGAATGTGATCGAATAGACAGAAAACTTACGAATTTTCCACAGTGGAGAAGCGGCGGTCTCGATGCGTCCCTGATAATAGACTCGAAAACCTAGGCGAGATTCTAGGGTTTAATAGAAGTGCGCAGTGTGGCCTCAGGTGTGTGGGTCCTGACTAGTACTCTTACGGTCAGTCCAATGGCATCAAACACACTCTAAAAAAACAGGGTTAGATCGTTGGACCAACCGAAGAACAACATTCTTGTGGAGGAAACTACTCACAAGGTTGCTGAAAACTCTTCGACAGCCCACGACGGGTTTCGCTCTTCTTGGGGCTCATCAGGCAGGCGCAATCCCCGGCCTGTGTGCAGCACACTCAGTTGAAGAACATCCTACACGAGAGATTCACTTGAGTCTCCCGTGAAAACCAGACTGATTGGCAAATGAGTGTATTTGTTGAGAACATTCTGGTAGCTTTTCGTGATACTGTGAAGCGCAATTTATTGGGGGTTATGTCGGATTGTTTAAAGCGAGCTGGTTTGTGATAGGAACGCCTTTGGGAGTGTTGCATAAAATCTTTATAGACGTAGTTCATTTTATAACCTCTTATTGTCTCGAAGTTCTTGTTATTGTGATGACGCCCTTAACTGTCCGAATGGTCCCAATGTGGATGAGTATCTTAATTTGAAAGTGACATTTTATTCGGAACTCAAGTAAAGATGATTACGTACCCCGATTATGCTTACTCGACGAGAATGTCGGTAAACCCTAGAATACCACTCAAGTTGAGATAACGCCAGAATTAACACTAAATATCGAGAACCAAACCAAGAATAACATATATATTGTACCGGGTGGAGGGCCAAATAGAGACGATGGGATCGGGAAGGCTTCCAAATATTGCGGGATTAAGTGGGGAATATAACTGCGGTTCGCTTGTCATGGGCTGTTTTTAGTCGGCTGCAAGGAATTCCTAATGTAGGGGCCGACGATGATGATGTTCTAGTTGGTCAACATCACCATCGCTGACAGTTATATCAGTAACAGAACGGTAGTGTTTAACCCCCGCGAAGCTGATATACCACAAGAAAAGCCAGCAAACTTGAGCGATGACTTTACGATTAGCCTGGCTGACCTGATTCGCCCAGTGATGGAGTAATCAAAATTTCGCCGGCGTCACTCATCTAAATGACCAGCAACTGAAACGCCAAATTTACGTCCATTCTAGCAGACGGAAGGAATTACGTAGATGGGCAGTGATTTAGATCCAAAGATGAAACTACTCTCAAGATCGCTGAAAACTCTGTGACAGCCCAGGACCGGTTTCGCTCTTCTCTGGGCTCTTCAGGCAGGTCAGTCCCCGAGTTTCCGTCAACCTTATATTCTACTTGAACCCGAATTGGACGTATTTCGATAAATAGTCATTTGCAAATCAATTCGGTTTTCACGGGAGTCTAAGCTAAATTTCTCGTTTATGATAGTATTCAACTGAATGTGCTGCACGAAAGTCACCTCGTGTTCCAGTTGGTATGATATCCGAGATATCGCAGTATATTTTCATAAAGGAAACTACTCACAGGGTTGCTGGGAACTTTTCGACAGCCCAGGGAAATGGGTTGCTTCGACTGTCTTACCGCTGTACATTACAAGGCCATACACTAAGTTAATTGAACAGAACAAGAATCTCTACCATCGGGGTACCGAAGGTTAGTCGAGGTGACTGAACACTTCGCAGATCAGTTCACGCAAAACACATTTGAGGCCGTTAGTATGTTTGTTTATCTAGTTTTGTGCTGATCCGCTACAAAAGGGATTTATTCAGGACGTCGTACGATACAGCGAGAAGAATTAGCACACCAAAATGAGATACCTGAGTGGTTACTTCACTTCAGCTGAAGAAGATGCGGATCAGTTCGACCCGAAAAGCATAAGTTTCTCTGAATATGAATTTCAGAGACGATATTAGTAGGTTGGTTGAGAAGTGTACAACCTGAACTATGCAGCAAAAGCTATGGTAATCTACAGCTGGAACCGAATCATGAATCTTGCAGTCAAAGTCCAACTACCTCAGTCCACCATCTACAATTCTGTTTACTGTCTTACGTGTGGGTGTCGGGCCATCTATTTTGACAGAGCTAGGGGACGACCTCGACCTAGACGGATGGAACAAACCCCGGCTTGGATACACCAGTGTATGAATCAATCCACTCCATCATACCCAAAAATACGAACTTAACTCAGGAGGCAAGTGCACGATTGATACGACTTTTATCGACAACACTTCACCTACTTGGAAGTGGACACCCAGTTGATCCAGCAGCTGCATTCAGCATCGCTTACAGGACTACTGACTGCAAAGTATTAAAGTTTGCCGAATCAAATTCTATCGGAAGATGGGAACCAGAACTGTGTAAAAAGAAGGAATCGATCATGGCCTTGGCACTCCTTTGATGATTGCTTTCGGCGACTGACATTGTTCTATGGTACGGATCCGAAAGGCTACAAACAAAGTACACCCGGTGTATCGTTCAAAAACTTCTGTGTGCCCTCCGTGTATGAACATCTAGAACCGGTGTACTTGAAGGAATTACAAGAAACATAGAAAGTTGCGTGGCAAAAATTCTAATCCCCCTGTGATAACTATTACGTGTACATTCTCACACTACAGCGAAATTTCCAAAAGTGTTGGGTGTAACACGCCAGAGGAGAATCACATAAGCATTAGTGAGTTTGTCCGGCAATTTCTTTTTTTTTCATTTTTGCTGCACACAACTGCAGATCCTATTGTGGTTCGCCTTTGATGTGCTAGGCTCAATTTTTATGGAAACTACACTCCAAAATGTTTATGGTGCAACAGTGATGTGTTGGACAGTAGTCTTGTCACTTTCACTCGAATGTATGTAGCAGATGAAATCCTGGCATACCATGAGACTTCTTCATTTTATCTTATTAAATCGCACCACCGAGAAATTTTCGCACTTGTCAGTTACAAGGTGAATTAGTTCAAGGGTGTTAGTATCACTATGTTATCACCACTATATATATATATATATATATATATATATATATATATATATAATCACTATATATTCCTACCAGTGTCATATCCGCAAATAGAACCTAACTGCGATTTCGACGCAAGAAGGTTTTGGCTTGTACGCTGGAAAATAAAACAAGTAGGAAGGTAGCTACGCAGGGAGTAGTTCCTCTGAACTAAGTTCAAAATGGTTAACGACAGTGCATTTCTTTGGTCCTGCTCTCACCGGTGTTGGGTTAGCCCGATTGAGCCAGTCGATCGGAAGGGTGAGATTCCAAAATGCTGGACCTCTTGCTCTGGACCTGTGAGAGTCGGCAGTGACTGACCGACCCTTGAATGAATATTTGTGTGTTGTTGCGTTGAATGGGGGACACTGGATTGGTGCACGCAGCCCAGGCTGTAAACACCTGATGGAGGAAGACGTGATCGACTTAACGACCGACCTTTCACACTTTGCTGTGATCCCGCACAGAATATGGAACTGGCCATTCTGTCACCCGATCTTCCACTGAGAGCTGCACGTGCCAGTCTGTCAACATGCTGTGCTAATGCCTACAAGAGAAAAGTACATGACATTTATTCTTGAGCTCGGAAATAAACTTTCAATCAAGCTGCGGTTCAAATCAGATTCTGAGAACTACGTCTACGATGAGCCTCAGACGGGACGAAATTGGTACAGGGCCATCTGTGGATTTTCGGCAGTCGTCTCCCACAGTTTCTATCAAACAGATGACATTTGTTTTAATATTGGACATGCATCAGACAACGCTTATAACAAAGTTAGTTTTTTCTTAGTCGATATTTCACCCTGTGAGTGCTGAAAGCTCAGGAAACACTATACGACTGTTCCGTTCTTATTGGGGATCAGCTACAATGCACGCTCACGAAAACCCAGGGAGATTCAAAACCGCAACTCTCCGGTAAGTGGTTGGGGTGTAAAAAGCCGGATCACGAGCAGCTGATCACCACACTCGCACTTAGACAAGATGTAGTGCCATTTATCCTTCATTCACGGATTTCACGTCATGTGGTTGTGTGTTGATGTAGTCGAATGCGGACTTCTCAAGTGGAAGGTTCACTCGTCATTGGAATTATTCTCCCTGCTAAGCTATGCAGTCTTCAACTACTAACCGGAAGGTTGCGATTTCGAACACCATGAAGAATCGTATGAAGACCTACTGACGACTCTTGATATGGATGAAACATTAGTGTAGTACTTTTAAGAAAAGCTTTACTTCACTCACAGTGCAAAATCTTGATTGGAAAATTCTTAAATCTTCTCACACTGCCAACAACGCGTGTTTCGATATGAAAACACTTAGATACAAGCGAAGATTATCATGTTCGTATTGAACTAAAACAGACGAACCAAGTTACTTTTACATTTATGCGTTTTCTCTATGGAACTTTTACCTGTGATCAACAATTTCACAATTTACTCGTTATTTCAAATTCCGCAATTGGACACAAATTAATTCGTTGACGGAGGGCAAACAACCGACTCAAAATTCATCAGTTGGTAGCAGCATGAGAAAAACGCGTACACCAAGAGCCAATCTGGTTGTTTACGTTGATGCAATGCGTAATTTTTCGTTGACGTCCAACTGGAAGGTCGGTTGTATAGGACTGGTTAGGCTAGAAAAATCCGAGTAGATCTAATCCAATCTCACTGTTTAGCATGGAGAAAACAATGCGAAAATAAGGTGCAGATCAGTGGTTCATCAAAGTATCAGTTGAGAGAAGATGCAAGAGATCCCGTTTTGCATGGAATCACAACTCCGCCGCATCTTCAAGACGCGAGCATTTCGCTCAATATTCCGATCATCCAATCAGTAAGTTGCACTGCTCCACGGATGCACTCACACACTCACCTACTTCTGGCATAAGCAAGGTTGCGGGAACAACAACAAACGCCGCTCTTCTTCGAGTTTGGTGATGTGTGACAGACAAGTGCAGATCATCAGCCCAGTCACACTCTACCTCAGTCACGAAAACACATCGGTACAGCTGAGTGGGGCTAGTAGGGGGCGCACAGTACACCGATTCTCTTGAGAATGTGAGACAGGCAGGTTGGTCAAGCTTCAACAAGCGGAACGCCCATTTTGACGACGAGCGCTCACTAGCAAGCATAGGTGGCGAAATTCACTCGAGTTCGCCAACCCAATAATCGATACATATTGGTGGTCTTCATGTGCAGTCAGAATACGAAGAACGAGCTGTCAGAACTGGCAGGAAGAAGAGTCTCATGTGAAACTACAAGGGCCCGGGAGCCGGAGAAGCCACGCACTCAGTCGGTCGAAATTTCGTTTTAAGTGTTGGTCATTGTTCTTCAAATACCACTGATGTGAGGGAGTGTAGCGGCACCCTAGCTAATAAATTAGTTCGGTCGCCGTACGTTCAACCTTGAGTCACAAACCTCCAGCTACCTTCTTTTCATGACTTCAAACTGGGAACGCTTTCGGTTTCGTTAAACCTTATCCACAAATTTTTTTATTGTACATGTTATTCCCCACTGGATTTACTGTTCCACTGGATTATTCCCCTGCTTTTTTGGAGAAAAACAAACTACCGTTTCATAGTTAGGTTACTGAAACAGATCTCTGAATGCAGTGGCCGCTCCAAGAGCGTCTCGCTTTATTTTTTAAGTAGCGGATGCCTTTACGCAGGCATTGACTGGTGCATTGCATATTAACAGACGACTAAGACCCTTTCTATCTAACTCTACCCACCCGTGTTGATTCTTTCCTTCTAATCTCATCGTGTACAACGTGATTTCCCGTTTTGCTGTTTACTTTCTGCGCCTAAACCACCTTTCTTGTAAAATTTTACGATTTTATTATTGCATTAATGGTACCGCATCTGATGATAAACCTCCATTTGAACTAGTTGACATTTGTGGTTTTGCGCGTTACTCAACGTGGCCTAACCGATTGCTGGAACGATCAGTAGGTCGTACTAATTACCTGCGTACATGACTGCCATCGTCCCTATTTCACAATCTTGCGTCAGCTGTAACCACTGCACTTTGATGCACTGTTGACATCTAAACAACTAAGTGCCCGAGAGAAGGTTTTGGTCTACTGTGCCAGTATTTAGCCTCACGTAAAATTGGGGCTGATGAGCGATCGAAGGTAAGTAGGCTGCCAAAGCCATCTTACGTTATATTGTACCTACATCGGACAAAGATTATCCCATCTGTTATCTGTATAAATTTATTCAAACACTTAATAACTAAGTCAATGGTTTGACTGGCCGTATGGTAGGCAGTTTAAACTTGGGACGGCTACTGGTCTATCCCGATTTCGTGAGCGGTGACCAGCAACGTTGCTTGCTAATAATCGACCGCCCCGATTTAAGCCGGTGTCCACTTATATCCACTGGGGTTAGTTTGACTTAAAAGATAAAAATGAGGACAAGTCTAAGGTTCTTGTGACCACCAATAACCTAGGGTTTTAATTGGACCTCGTAGAGTATCTCCCTTATCAAGTAGAAACAGATGCAGCTGTTGTTGCACTGGGACTTCTTTTTTTTTTATCCGCCTGTTGCCAAAAGTCACGAGGACTTTTCAATCAGATGAAAACGGATTGAGAAGTCATCGTTTCAGAAGGCTTGGTAAACTATCGGTAGTCTTTATTTGGGCTACGTTTCGCTTTTGACACAAGAGCTTCATCAGGCCAAATAAACGGGTCACCACGTTGGCAAGGTTTTGAGGCGGACGGAGAACCAATCAGTAAGTCCTCTACAGATTATCACAATTAAATCAGTGTTGTGTCAATTAACGGCTCTTGTCGGCTAGTGTGTTCGCCTAAAGCTTGAATTGATGGGTTGAAGGAGTTTCAAATTGTCGTTTCAGAAGAACTTGATAAACAATCGGTAGTTTTTATAAAGACTACTGATTGTTTATCAAGCTCTTCTGAAACGATGACTTCTCAATCGGTTCCAAACCTTTTCCAATTGAGTTTCAACTTAGTTCCGATCGGCTCTTGTTCCTTAATCTTCCACTTTAGAATGCTTCAACTGATGATGAACCGCGGTTGCCGCTGATAGATTTTGTTGGTCTTTGTGAGGTTGAGTGCTGTGACAATTTAGTTGGGGGGGATTGAGGTCAAGTGAAGTTCAGATGATGACTCTTCCTCCTTTTGATGACCGCACACCAACACGTGTCAGGTCGACGGATCCCAAAAACGTTGTCCAAATATAAAGACTATCGTAGTTTACCCAGCCTTCTGAAACAGTCTCCAGGACTGGCCTGGCAACAACAAACAAGCGTTCACGCCCTAAAAGTGGAAGTCCTTGCCGTAGGATTGAATGAGAATGACTGTAGTCCGTCACACGATGCCATGTTCTAGGTCCGTTGAAGTAACAAAAGCTTGCTCATGGATGGAGGCAGATTCTCCGCATGTCCCTTTGTCTAGGAAATTACATTACGCTTACATTACACTAATAGTGCACTGAAATGAATTACTAGTTGGTCGAACTATGGTCGCTGTTTATTTGACTATTTCCACGGACGACTATTAAATATTCTTCGCAGTTGGCAAAAAAACATTTGAAAATTTATGGAAGAGATCAAACAGATACGTCCAGTTTTATTGTTGAATTATGTCACCGTGCAACCAATAAGGCCCCTGGAACTGCATTTGAAAAATTAGTTTGATCTGTGCTGCTCCCAAGCGCTTGTAGTCTCAGAATAAACTTTCCTTCCTCTCGATCCCCCAATTTAAAGTCCATTGACAGACCTGTAGCTACTTATCAACATAAATGCGCAGTTCTTACATATGATGATGATGAGGATGATGATGATGATGATGATGATGATGATGATGATGATGATGAAGTTGGTGAACTCGAGTGAATTTCGCCACCTATGCTTGCTAGTGAGCGCTCGTCGTCAAAATGGGCGTTCCGCTTGTTGAAGCTTGACCAACCTGCCTGTCTCACATTCTCAAGAGAATCGGTGTACTGTGCGCCCCCTACTAGCCCCACTCAGCTGTACCGATGTGTTTTCGTGACTGAGGTAGAGTGTGACTGGGCTGATGATCTGCACTTGTCTGTCACACATCACCAAACTCGAAGAAGAGCGGCGTTTGTTGTTGTTCCCGCAACCTTGCTTATGCCAGAAGTAGGTGAGTGTGTGAGTGCATCCATGGAGTAGTGCAACTTATGGATAATTTGGCGAAATTCAGCGAGATTCGGTGGAGACACAGCGGGGTGGCTGGTGAATAAATATAAAATGCTAATTACCACGACGGGTGTAAATTTATCAATAATTCACGTTTACTTTAGGATAGTGGAAACAGTAAATAATTTCCTTATGTATATATCAGTGTCCGTTTGTTTCTATAAGGCGCTAATATTTTTACCCGTATCAACTTACTTCTCGAGTTTTCATAAAGTTTAGGTGTTTGCGGCACAAATGTACACGATCTCGGTTTAATGCACCTAAGTATTCGTTGAATTTAGATGTTGATAGGCGTGTTTGATCAATGTTTATATTTCTTTCGACCAAGTGTTCATTTAGAATCCTTTCAACTTCATGTCTGAGTCCTTGGATTGTTTGCGGATCTGTCCTCAACTGCTCCAGAAGACGACGGTGACGCAGAAGGCTGCTGTCCAAATTCTGATTTGACGGGTGGGCTATAGAGGTATAAAAAGAAACAATGTGATGTCTTGCGAAGCTAACAACTATCTGGATGTTAAATCTTTTAACATTAGGAAAAAGCACATCGGTTATGCATCCAAGATACTAGCACTAATAAGTGAACCTGAAAAACGAGTCAACTTATCTACGAGATGCTAAGAAAGTTGAAGAATATTTTCCTGAGAAATAGGATCTTAGAGTGATAAACATGTGTCGATACTAGTCTTTTATGGCTTCAAATAAATACTCAACATATGAAAACTTTTGTATCAGTTGTCCCGATACTAGCAGACAGGCACAACTGAACATTATTTTTAACAATTAGGAAAATACACGTTGACCAAGATATGATGAGTGGCCATGGATTTTAATACTTCGTATCAAATGAGCCAAAAGCGCATAAAAATAACTATAAAGAATAATCGTTCATTAACAGTTGCTGTCTATTGGTGCACATTATTTGTCTCTCTCCGAAGCAGCAACTTCCAGAAGACAACTTTTCCTGTTCGAATAATTTTCGGGGGACAAAACGCGGTATCTTGTGTGCATGACCCTCCGAAAAGATGGCTCTTCAGGGCGTGGGAACTGGATGTGATGACTCTTTTTTTCGAAGCACTTCAACACAACCAGAGATCTCGCTCAAGACACGGAATGTTCAATCTTCCTTCTTCCTCCAATTAGTACACTACCTGTTATGAACTAAGGACTTCCCATATGGTTTGGAGCGAGTCGCTTTATTAGCTTTATATATACTATACATTTATGTGTCGAGGGCGACCACTGTCCTGGCGGACCGAACAACTCCATAAAAATTCAGGGTGGAGGAACACGCGCCCTGTCAATAAAACGTCTAAGTATATTACTGAACTATATCGTGATGGAACACAATTGACTGTATTACATAAATAGTGGTTCACTTTGGCCAGTTGCACGTTACATGACAACCCAGTGTGAACGAAACTGCACAAATGTGAACAAAGTGCACGTACTCGATGCGCAAGTAGTTGTAGGTAACAGCACAGTAGAATCAAAAACTGGCTCGTGTTTGTTTTCACCCCCACTGTCTTCGTAACCCAGCAGCGCTTTTTTGAAGGTTTTCCGTGTATTATCGAAAGCAGGTCGATCAGTCTCTACGGGGTGCATCTTTAATAGGTGATAGATTGAATCACCATCAAACGAGGCAGAAAGGTGCTCAGATGACTGTCGAGAGAACTTGGAGATTTTCGGTTCTGACCTCTCAAACATCCGACCCATAGAGGCCTGAATTTGGGATCGATCACAAACAATTGGGTGCTCTTGAGGTAAAAGGTTAGACGGCAGACCCGTTGCACTGACACCAACACGACGAACAGACAACTAGTTTAACATTAAAAAAACGTAAGATAAAATGATGAAATGTCTGTCGCATAAGCGGTTAGAGAAACGAAAACTGTAAACTGCTTAACCAACGAAAAATACCAATTGTACTGACCGCTGAGTCATCCTTCCGGTGAGGTGCAACACAAGATGCGTTTTCAGAACATACGAGTGGCATAAGTTGTATACTCGCAGTCGTTTCGCTTTTTCCTCTGTGGGTTTGCTCAGAAGGTATCTCCTCATCATCAGTCCTCACAATGACGATCTCACGTGAAAAACCGTGGAAACGGTCTGTTAATTGCTTTACTGTGGGGGATGGCGATCTGTGCGTTGCGGTGGAAGATCCAGAACGCGAATATTTACGTCTCACTTTAAGGAAAATAGAGTTATCTTGCATTCCATTCGTACGAATAACACTCCGTCCCTCCGACACTGACAATTTGGAATTTTTCTCCAGACCTACTTGAATAGCTGTCGAACGAATACGTTTCCGAACATGTTTTGTTTTTCTACACGTGAACTGGTTTTTGTAGGCACACTTGAGCCTCTTATTCTTTTGGCATTTTCTCACGCCTCCTAAATTAAGTAGGCATTCATCCAATTCATCCTCACATCCATCAACAAATGACGGATTAGTACTTCGTACTCTCAGCGAACGTCGCGTACAGTCGCAAGGAGAGAGTGCTCGTACAGGGACCGTGATGTCGCTCTCGGCTTTGTCATCACTATCCTCCGGGATGATATGTGGTCCGTAAATAACGTTTTCCTGAATAGGTATCATTTGTTTTAGTCGGAAAATTGGCACTCTCTGTTTGGAATGGAGGGGCATTATGTTACGGTGATCGCACGTCTTGAGGGATCCCATCTCCAGTGTTGGAGACGCCAACGCTTCATTTTCGTTTGTGATTGTTGGTTCAGACTCACTTTTCTGCCCTTTTGAATGCATAATACTGTAGGGTTGGTGGAAGGTTTCATCTGGACTGACGCTCTGTTCGAAAGTATGGAACAGATTAAGGTAAGAAATCCTAAATGAATAAGAGCAGATAAGCAGAATGGGCTCCTATTCTGCCTCTGATGTGAAAACGGTGGCAATTTTTTCGCGGTAAACCTACCCATTATCAGAACGTTCAAGAAGAAACCACAAGGAGTTCAGCATCAAAGAGGTGTTTCTGGTGACAGAAAACTTGTCCTAAGACAGTAACCCCTGAGGAAGTAGGTTACATGCTCACAGTTAAAAAGGAGATACTATCTGGTTGGCCGCCAGCTGATTAACTCCCAGACAAAAAAAAACTATGGAAATGACAAACAACTTTTTACTGGTTGTTAAAACAGGAAGTACTGATAAACTACTCACTACACCACCAGGCTTCTGCTGAATGAAATTCAGCTTAGTTGATATTCAGCCTTCATGCCTTTTATCGGTGGAATTAAATTTTATTCATCAGTACCTATAGCTACACTGTCAAAGTTTTTTGAATTTATTAGCCTACACACGACTTTGTACGATGTGTAAAACATCAAAAAATTGGTATACATTTAATGCGCAATTATTTTTAAACGGTCCTAGGGACTTACTGCATAAGAAGACGATCTGATACGGAAAAAATGTTTCAATTAAAGTACCTGGGGTCATTCAAAAGTTTAATACTGCGCAGCATCCTGCCATTTGGGGAAGTAAAATAAGACAAAACTGACTTTTATTGATCAAATTCAGATTCAGTTCACCCATTCAATGTACGCCAGCCGCAAAGGTACAAAATAACACGCTAAATGTAGGAATATTATTTCTTTCGGCATGAGTGGGGTCCACATCGCTGAGCGCGGAACCTCTCGATATACTTATCACCTGCCCTCCAGTAATAGAAAGAGCTTCCGCTAAACAGTTGTTGCGTGCTGGAAGGTCATCGTTTACAATTTTATTAGCTGTTGGTTTTTGAATAATAAACTTCCTTATATCGACAACCACACTCATTTGGAAATCAAGTTGGTTTTCACGACAGAATAAGCTGAATCTCTCGTTTACGATATTCTTCAACTGAATATGCTGCACAAAAGCCACCTCATTTTTCAGTTAGTACGATATTCGAGATATCGCAGTATATTTTCATGAAGGAAACTACTCACATGGTTGCGGAAAACAATTTGGGAGATTAAGCTGAATCTCCCGTGAAAACCGAATTGATTAAAAAATGAATGTATTTGTCGAAATCAAGTGGAACACAAGGTTGACAGAAACACAGGGACTGCGCCTACCCTGATGAGATCCAAAAAGAGCAGAACCGGTGGTGGGCTGTTGAAGAGTTTTAGCAACCATGTGAGTAGTTTCATTTATCTGGTGAGCCCAAGCTGGTTCTTCAAACGTTTTCCCACGTTATTTGATATTTGATAGTCGTTCGTACTACTCTCTCATTTGTTTTTCCATAAAATGTATATGTTCTTAGGACACTTTAGAACACCTCGCTGAGAGTTGCTGAGAGAGCTGAGAGATTTTGGAAAAACATTCGTTTATGGTGAAACACTGGGTGAGTCTCCTGCTTTATAGTTAAAAATGACTGTCTTAAATAAGTCGATATGTCAAATGTTAGGCCATTAATTTGATCTTTTTTCTTGTTCCCTTGAAAGTCAAGTGAACAACGAAAACTTAGGTGAGTATAAAATTAGGTGAGTACAAAATTTCAAAAATAACTTTGCTCATTCTTTTTGGTATTCACTCACCCAAAGCAATTTTCTTATTGCTGGTTACTGCAGAAGAAAAATCGGTACCGCTTTCTACTCAGGCATGCAGGCGTATGAAAGACAGGTACGAACCAAGGACCAATTCGCAGCATGAAACACTACTCATTTGATTGCTGAAATAAATTCTGACAGCCTATTACAGTTTTTTCTGTTTTGGGGCTCGTTACGTAAGCGTGGTCCCCAAGCAGTGTTTTCCTCCAAGAGAACATACTGCAATATCTTGAATATCCTGCCAACTGAAATATGTAACGGTCTGTGCCTCACATTCAGTTGAAACTATCATAGATGAGAGATTAGGTTGGGCCCCTAGTTGATAACAAATTATTTTCCAAATGAGTAAATTTCGCTGGAGGTAGAGTACTTTTACCTATAGGTACAACAATGGACCATGGCTACTAACAAAAATGCAGTGCTTAGCCATTCCTCTTGGAGCTGCGACACAGACATTTGAGTTGGAGTAAGCGGGATACCAATTAGGTAGCGCGCGCAAACGGTAGGGACATTGCAGAAGCATACCCGATCTGGTCAAGCAAGGAGTCGACAGTCTGCAATCGGTAATCATGGGCAGACGCTTGGCTGCTCCTATGGCACTGGAACTGCAAGTGCAAGTCAGCAACAGTATGGGTCAAAAGACTATTTTGATTGGAGTCCCAGAGGAAGTTATCAATAGAGCCGCAGCATGGTATAACAACAAAACTAAGGCGTTCAATGGAAAACCTAACTAATGGAGTGGAATATTTTAAGCCCTTCAGAATATCCGAAATTCAGTCTGCTAGCTAGCAGCTACTAGCCGTCTTTGGAAAACCCAAATTATTCTTCAACTGACTGCTGTGGGATTCCTCCAATTTGCTTCCAAATTCCAAAGTATTTTCAAACAATTGGCATAATCCATCCGAGTGTTAGCAGTCGGTAAAAACAGCTTATTTTGACTTTTCACCGGTTAATCCATGTGCCTGCAGGAGGTAATATGAATGGTCGGACAGCAAGCACCCAAGCCGTCAGACGAACCAGTGAGTCTACTGATTAAAAGGAGAAAACTGATTTAGCCACGCTGTGCGGAGATCCTGTCCACAAAGCACGGAGAAACAGTCCACCAAACAGTTATGCTCGGAATTTTTCACAGCAGTAAGCACTGCGCAACTCTCACATAAAGGGTTACTGAGGCATTCGAACACTCCTGGACGTGCGCGACCTGGTCATTTCGGGAGCTCATGGTAAATAATGTCCCAATTTGTGGGTCCATAGTACCTGCCAGAGAATCATACAGAAAACGTGCAAGAGGGATTCGCTAGCACATCATACAGCTTCATCGGGAGGGGGAGAACGAGCAAACGCTAGCGCAAGCAAACGACGTCAACTACTACATTGGGTCGTTCGGATCGCTGAGCACACTAGTTACGCCGCTCAAGTTTGACAACGTTAGCTTGCTCAGACATTAAAATTCAGATACGTCCGGTCTTCGTTGACGGAGTAGTAGTAACACGCTCAATCTGGATGCCTGATGTCCATGGTTCAACTCTCAGCACGACCAGAGGTATACAAGCATTGCTGGTGAACTCCAACAAGTGCGAAACCTGAGTTCAACGCATCCACTCTTTAATGTGGACCCATTAGTATGATCGCGCCAGCCCATGAAGAGGGGCATTCAAGCGAGTGTGATGTGAATGCGAAAAATGACCAAAACGCCTATTATTCGGCACTTGCTTGTGCCGAAAAGGAATATCTATCCAAAGGATGGAAACGCTTGATGACTGGAGAGCAAGTTGACAAGATACTGGGTTTAGTCACTTATAGACCAACTGTGACGTATGGAGAAATTCGAATTCGCGCGTATATGGAGAAGGAAGCTCATGATCCTGGCCTCATTACCGAGGGGACGAATTGTTCACGGACAAAAGTCTTTTACAAGTCGTTTATCCACGGTCTGCTGTAACTTGCAACTGACGACAAACATTTTGTCTAGATGACGGAGTCCAACTTTAGCCGGTCCTGTAGATAAGGTCGTGGGCGCTCGCTTCGTGCCGCGAAAGCCTGCATAAAACAGGCCAAAACAAGGAGTTGAATTTTGATACAGTCGGAATCAAAGGCCAAGAAAGGGCTATCATTATGCAGAGTAAACATGGGTCACACAAGTAAACAATCTACCCAGAAGTCCATTGGAATGTTAAGTGAGCTGAAACGCCAAAGTTACCTAGTGGTGTTGCGTGAAAATGCACAATTTTACTCCAGACTGAGAAGTCTGTGTCGGAGTGAAGCTTACGAAGTCACCGTAGTATTGAGACTTAATCCGCTTGTCGAAATATGGGTAGCTCGGATGCTACTCGGTGTTATTGATCATATCAGTAACTACCCGATGATCAAGTGATAGACTTAGTCCAGATTCACATTTGATATAATCGACTGAGTTCATATGGTGAGTTGTGTGGTGTAGTTGAATGATTCCCTCAGCTGTGCACTGACGAAACTCCTCGGCTGGGACGAAACGTTTGCAAACCGATAACCAAGCTCGGTAAACAGATCAACAACCGTTTGATCAAGCACCAATAATTGTGCGGCAGAATTATGATATGCTCCTGGTCTGGAATGCCGCACTCAGGCATTTGGGCGGTTTTATGGCGAGGCGAATGGTGGCATTACTGTAAAAATTCATCCCTTTGTGTATAGATGTACTTTTCAGACTGCTTAAAGGAAACATATATTTTGCCTCATTATTCTCTCTGTTTACCTCGGGTTGGTGTTGCGCACCTCTCAGTGCAAGCGGATTGATATCGTGCACAATCCTAACCGTAAGAAGGTGTGAGGTCTCCCAAACGCTCCAGTCTTCATTTACTCACTGAAAGTGGTGACAGACAGGTGGTGAAATGAGTGTGAATTTCATTTTATCGGGCATTCGCTATAGCCGGTTTTCAGAATTGAAATTGCATCCAGGCCACCTAATTCAAATTGTGTCAATAAGCAATTGTTTCAGACGTTGGTATTTCGACCGATCATTATGGTGATAATGGGAGGAGTACGACTCCATTAGCAATGCACGTTTGAAAGTTGCAATCGCTGCTTTTAAATTTTTAAACAACACCGGGGCCAGAACAAGCTTTTTCGCTTCTCCTACCTACATAAAAGGGCAACTTATATCTTGTTCATAGCCTGTGGAAAATGTTTTTTGTCAAAAGTCCCTGAAACACTTCATGATGGCTGCAATTATTCCCTCCAGAATTCAAGTGACTTGTGACAGGTTCTTAGTTATTACTGTCTCTGAAAATTTTAGGTTTCACACTTATTCTCCCACAAAGCTTGAAGACACCGAATATGCTCTCATCTATCATCCAGTTTGATATTGGTCGGAACCTTTGTAAGAAAGTCATAAGTATCTTAGGCTGTCGGGTTTCAGTGCTCTCTTCATCCATACAACATTCGCCTTAGAATCCTAATCATGCGATCAGCGTGTGGCGCAGGCGACAAAATGGGTCGGTATGTGCCAAATTAGTGGAAGTAATGCGTTGGTAGTCTTTGGGTTTGCAAAAAATGTCAGCTTTACACAATTCAAATACAGACTGAAACTATGGTGCATGAGTGGTAATGTGTTGGAATATTGGTAGCTCTGGTGCACTAGTTGGTAATTGATCAGGAAGCTGTTGATCTGTTTGCCGAGCTTAGCAATTGATTTGCAAACGGTTCGTCACCATTTGAGGGGACATCTTCAGTGCGCTGTTAGGTGGGGCACTGAGTGTTGAGATTGGGAGTGGTAGTTACGTCCAGCTGCGCGGTGCTGACTGATGAAGAATGTGGTCAAATTCAGCGAACACTCCAAAAGGACAACTGGAACGTCTATCAGTATAATACCTGTACACAGTCGGTCAGGACACTGAACAAGTCTATGGACGTCTTTTGGGTATCTCGACGAAGGGCACTTGAGGCTAACCAAATATTCTCTGCTTAATTGATGGAATCTTCCAAGCAGCAACCGGATAGCTAAGTAATACCTGGTGCGATGGCATTCTGGAGCCCCAAAAAATTAAAAACAGTTATATACAGCAGGCGTATTTCAGTTGTTATTGGTCCCACACTTGCTGGTCTTTTATCGCTGAAGTAGAAAAGACCGAGATTTGAGGATAGGTTTCGTGAATGCATGTTCTTATTTGACATCTTCCAAACTATAGGACGATTATGCGAAAACTCAGCTGTTTGAATGTATAGTAGCGTGAAGCTGCGTTTTTAACACAGTGTGGGACATAAAGCGTCTAGCTTAAGCTTACTTCCTTTACGGTGGCTTCATAATCAGTTGGCGCGCCTTTAGTTGGGTGCTTCTTCGATGAAACCTGGATAAAATGTAGAGAGAGGACAATGTAAGTGCATATGCTGAACATAAATCTTTGGAAATAGATTTAATATGCAAGTTTTAAAAAGATTTACTGAATGTTTATAAAAATGCTTGTAGGTAGCGAGGTTCAAAAGGGTAATTCGAGGCATTGTGCAGCAGAAAACTGGCTGCTAACGCCTCATGAAATTTTGATTGCTGATCAGAAATTTACGTGAATTATCCAGACAAATGCAGTAGGAATCTTGGGTTGAACTGCAGTTTTTCCGGCTTTTCTTACTTAAAAATTCGAGAAATCGGGCTGAGCTGAAAGCACGGAGTAGAGTACGAAAACTCGACTTCACCGAAGACAGGTTTTAAAACAAACAAATTTCAATCACTTTCAAAAATAAATGAACGGTGCGCACTTTCTAGGTATTGCTTTCTATGCACCTTGTTAGTCACGTTAATACCCTCGAGGGTGTCATCACAGGTTCTGCAGACCTGTGCGTATTACAGCAGCGTCAATCATGAATGAACGTCACGAAACGGAGCGACCCTCTTATGTTCACTAGTACACACGGCCAAACACCATGCCACAAGCAAGACGAAAGCATGTGAGTGAGGTAAATAATAATGTCTAACATATTTATAATATGTTAGGAGTCAGGTGTTTGCGGTGAACCATGTTGTGTTAGGTACAGAAGAAATAGTGAATGCACCCTGAAGACATCCTACAACCTTCGGTTGTTTTTCTTCCTGCTTACGACTGAGCAATCATATCTTGAAAATTCTGATTCCATATTTATGATTCTATCTAACACTTTCAATACTACATATTCTGACCTGTCCATAGGAGTCCTTCCTCTATTCCTGACAACAAGTATAATAAACAAAAAGTTTATTATGTATCTTATCCGTAACACAAAATATAGAAGTAAACTCTGATATGACACCAGCATAGCTATTTGGTCGAAGGCCAGTTTGACTCAAAGTCTCAGGGCTCACTAAATCCACTCATCTAGTTTTCGTTTGTATAGCTCGTCTTACTAAGTAATGTTTAACTATGAGTTGAATACAATAACACTGTAAAGGCATGACACAAACACACAATAAAACTGCTACAGACCATACTTTTACTTTACGTGAATCCGAAGGTGAAGTTACTGACTGACATAAAAAGTCTTTAAAAAAATCCTGTGTCAGCTAAACCCTACCACTTTCATAATCATATCATAACGAGGGAGGAATACTCAAATCAGAGTGGTATGCCTAAAAATTCGGGAAACCCTGAACCCATTTATCAGCAAAAGTGTTTGCTTCGGCAATGTCAGTTAAATTACTACCCTTAGAAAATACGAGACTTTCAAAGTGGGAATGGTGACCGGAAGAAAACTTGTTTTGTGTGAAAGCCGAAAAATTCACCACAATCCACACGTTTATCACTTGTTATGACTCGCTTTAGGTAGTAAGCTCGGACGGTTCTCATGTTTTAACCTCTTAGTCACCAAAAGAAGTTTGCAAGAAGCTTCATAGTGCAGGTAGAAAGATCAACAATATCCCTACGAAAAGTATAAAAAGCAGGTGTGACAGTTTGCATTGACTGCGATCTGGATACGAAAACATGAAACGTTTGGGGTGTTCAATGGAGATAAGATCAATCCACGGCAGATTAACTCAACAGTTTAGGTTTGAAAGCGGCCACGAGGTCAGTTGGACATATCACGCCAAAAGTGTCTCGAGAAACACTAACGGTGTAATCAGTTCTACCCATCATTTGACTCCATCCTACTTAAACTCTGCACTCGAACCAGATTAAAGGGCTAGAAACATTAATCAGTTGCCTGGGAACATTACAAACGGGCGATTGAGCTGGTTTCCAGGTGAGTCTCTCGAAAAACCAAATTTGTTTGCGAATGAGTGTATTTCTCTAATTTCGTGCAATTTGGTTTCAAGCAGAACATAAGATTGACGGAAACTCGGGGACTGCGCCTATCTGATAAGCCCCAAGAATGGCGAGATCGGTTATCGGTTGTCGGAGAATTTTCAGCAACCTTACGATTATAGTATTACAAATATACATGTATCGCGATTTCTCGAATATCGTAGCGACTGAAACATGAGGCTGCCTGGTGAAGCAAATCCAGTTACCTGGAAACATCACAAACGAGCGATTCAGCTGTGTTCCAGGTGAGTCTCTCGAAAAACCAAATTTGTTTGCGAATGAGTGTATTTCTCTAATTTCGTGCAATTTGGTTTCAAGCAGAACATAAGATTGACGGAAACTCGGGGACTGCGCCTATCTGATAAGCCCCAAGAATGGCGAGATCGGTTATCGGTTGTCGGAGAATTTTCAGCAACCTTACGATTATAGTATTACAAATATACATGTATCGCGATTTCTCGAATATCGTAGCGACTGAAACATGAGGCTGCCTGGTGAAGCAAATCCAGTTACCTGGAAACATCACAAACGAGCGATTCAGCTGTGTTCCAGGTGAGTCTCTCGAAAAACCAAATTTGTTTGCGAATGAGTGTATTTCTCTAATTTCGTGCAATTTGGTTTCAAGCAGAACATAAGATTGACGGAAACTCGGGGACTGCGCCTATCTGATAAGCCCCAAGAATGGCGAGATCGGTTATCGGTTGTCGGAGAATTTTCAGCAACCTTACGATTATAGTATTACAAATATACATGTATCGCGATTTCTCGAATATCGTAGCGACTGAAACATGAGGCTGCCTGGTGAAGCAAATCCAGTTACCTGGAAACATCACAAACGAGCGATTCAGCTGTGTTCCAGGTGAGTCTCTCGAAAAACCAAATTAGTTTGCAAATGAGTGTATTTCACTAATCACATTTGCTTTTTGTTAATATATTAAACAGCAGCCTTACCTTAACCGACGGAATCCACATATGTAAGAAAAATTAATTGATTATGACCTACCTTGGCGGCGTCATCGACGATTTCACCCACATCGGACATTGCTGAAACGATAGATAACATATACTAACAAAAGCAGATAAGAGGGCTTTGTCATTATAGCCTGCGTTGATAGATATGTGATTTACGTGGATTTTATCAGAAGCATAAGCATAGAACGTAGACGGTTATGTATTTTCAAAACTGACTTGGGTTAGTCAGAACATTAGGAGTGCCAGATAGTATTTACTGGTAATCGTTACGAAGTTACATGAAGTATTACACTAACACAGCGACCCAAAACTCCCAGCGAAGCTGTAACTGTCTTAGGAATGTTAAAATACCTCTAAGAAGAAACGCCACCTGGAAGCTTCCAAAATTTTCTTTTTTTGAGGTAATGCCTCCTTGGAGGTCGAACTCAAAGCAAGTATTTCCAGCAGGTACATTTATGAAAGGTTAAAAGCTTCAACATCTTCTTAGTGCGATAGTTCAAAAATAAAAATGGCTTCACCTATGCAAAACCCACGCGAAATTTCAATTTTGAATACCCGTTTATTCTTAATATTGCCAACAAAATCTTATGTGCATTTACCTAAACGTCCAGCCTCAACGTTGATTTGTGAAACACATCTTAATACGAACCGGTGTGGTTGAACTTGACCACATTCTTCATCAGTCAGCACCGCGCAGCTGGACGTAACTACCACTCTTCCAGGTGAGTCTCTCGAAAAACCAAATTAGTTTGCAAATGAGTGTATTTCACTAATCACATTTGCTTTTTGTTAATATATTAAACAGCAGCCTTACCTTAACCGACGGAATCCACATATGTAAGAAAAATTAATTGATTATGACCTACCTTGGCGGCGTCATCGACGATTTCACCCACATCGGACATTGCTGAAACGATAGATAACATATACTAACAAAAGCAGATAAGAGGGCTTTGTCATTATAGCCTGCGTTGATAGATATGTGATTTACGTGGATTTTATCAGAAGCATAAGCATAGAACGTAGACGGTTATGTATTTTCAAAACTGACTTGGGTTAGTCAGAACATTAGGAGTGCCAGATAGTATTTACTGGTAATCGTTACGAAGTTACATGAAGTATTACACTAACACAGCGACCCAAAACTCCCAGCGAAGCTGTAACTGTCTTAGGAATGTTAAAATACCTCTAAGAAGAAACGCCACCTGGAAGCTTCCAAAATTTTCTTTTTTTGAGGTAATGCCTCCTTGGAGGTCGAACTCAAAGCAAGTATTTCCAGCAGGTACATTTATGAAAGGTTAAAAGCTTCAACATCTTCTTAGTGCGATAGTTCAAAAATAAAAATGGCTTCACCTATGCAAAACCCACGCGAAATTTCAATTTTGAATACCCGTTTATTCTTAATATTGCCAACAAAATCTTATGTGCATTTACCTAAACGTCCAGCCTCAACGTTGATTTGTGAAACACATCTTAATACGAACCGGTGTGGTTGAACTTGACCACATTCTTCATCAGTCAGCACCGCGCAGCTGGACGTAACTACCACTCCCAATCTCAACACTCAGTGCCCCACCTAACAGCGCACTGAAGATGTCCCCTCAAATGGTGACGAACCGTTTGCAAATCAATTGCTAAGCTCGGCAAACAGATCAACAGCTTCCTGATCAATTACCAACTAGTGCACCAGAGCTACCAATATTCCAACACATTACCACTCATGCACCATAGTTTCAGTCTGTATTTGAATTGTGTAAAGCTGACATTTTTTGCAAACCCAAAGACTACCAACGCATTACTTCCACTAATTTGGCACATACCGACCCATTTTCATCTCAAATGCTGTTCACTTCTCATCCGAAATACGGCTATCAACTTGCGAATTGTTTTAGCCACCCTTATTAGAGTTTGTTGGGTGCTTCGGTTAAAAATGATGTGCCGTCTGCCAAAGATCAGTTGAAGTGTGATGAAAAGATGTTCATACGAACCTAATTAAGACATTTTCCATCGGTCTGTGGACATTCTCAGCTTTCAGTTGCTGTACTGGGCTTCATACAATACCCCCGGGTCGTTGTGTGACAAAATTATAAAAATATCATCAAATTCGCCATAAGATGCAAAGAGATACATCAAATTATCTAGTTTCACGCCTGGTGGTTTCCGGATGGTGCCATGTAGCATCCTAAGTCAAACTAATTTCCTAGGTTTAATTCTACACACCACCACAAATTGCCTACCCCGAGAGGTGATCCGTGATACTTCACAACACTCCACGGTACAATACGGGCGATCATTGTGACTGAGGGTCGCCGTTATCAGAATGTAAAGAAAAATTGTTTCTCTTTCATCCGGAAACAAAATGACCATTGAGAGGAATGAGAGAGGGAGAAAAGTTAGAACTGTGGCTGTTGCTCTTTTGGCAAACACTTCATCGCCAGCCGAAGTGACATCACCAGTGCCTTAGTGGAGAGCAGAGTGAAGTGTAGTGATGCGGCGGTGGTTGTCGATTGCGTAGTGGTGCGTGCTGCTGGCCGGGTCACACATGCACCACAACTGGACGCAAAACCACTGAATCATCCGTATGCTTTCTGATTCGGTTAGGATTGTAAACAGCAGTGTTGCATAACTATCTAAAATCGCAAAAAGATTCGTTTAACCTCGTAAAATTACATGAAGCAGATACAAATGAACAGGGTGTATTGACTGCACCGGTAAACTATGTGGGTAGTCAGCAGTGTATCCAGATGCAACACTGGTCCACTGTTCTCGATGCACCTCCGACTTTAGTGAGTTACTTATTGCTGTGATGTGTTTGGGTGGAAATTATAGGCAGTCTGGTCTGATATCCCATAATTTGTTTCTGTCAAGGAAATAAAGAGCTCCGATAAAATCCAAAATGGAAGGCACCGATTGACCACGCGAGCATGCTTCCGGGATACATGTTGACGGTAGTTGCAAGCGGACCCATAACTAATTTATTCGCGAAATCATCAACTGAGATGTGTAGACTCAAGGAATTCACTTACCTGGTTTTGCTTTCAGCTCGGCTAAATCTGCCTGAGTCACTTCGTATTGTTTTCGTAAATCCCGCAGTTCGTTTTCAAATATCCTCTTTAATGCTTCGAGTTCTTGCTAGACGGGAAAATTAAATGTGGATTTCAGATGAGTGCACAATCTCAGACGAGAAGAATGGTAGAGCACATGATGAACAGGGGCAGTTAAAACTTGTGAAAAGCAAAAAGTAAACAGTACAAAGCTGGGGCTGTGTTTGTGTCTCTGTTATTGCTTTTCTGAGCGATATTACATGATTTCACCCACCTTCCCCGAACTGGTCAACACAATGGCGCGTGGTAAATGTCCAGCAGTGCTATATGCTAGCTAATGTTACCGTTGATTGAATAATTGATCCTGTCTGATTTCGTTTCGTTTCGGTCAAAAAATGACTGTTTCTGGAGGAGATGAATTTGCATTAAATTCGATTTTCGATCAGAGTGCATAACATTTGGGTGTATAATCCCGATACATCTAGCACAACTGCTACCAGGAGCGATATGTTTCGCACCTGACCCTTGAACTTAACTAGGTTGTACTCTTCACTTTCGGTCCTTTGTTTCTATGTGAATGACCAATAACACTGTGGTTGTCTTGTATATCAAATGGATGTGGATGAAATGAATGCTCACAATGCTGCAAAAATCTCCCGATTGATCTGTTAGAAAGCCATTGGTACGTCAGTATCACGCAGTCATTACCGGCGCCAAATTAGGACGCTCCGGCCTTGTGAGGATTTGGTGCCCCAGAATTCAACCGGCCATCAGACCAGTCTGCCCCTGACGGGGACGCAAGCCGTGCGCGTAGGTAAAGCTGCTCAAAGCTGGTATGTAGTACTGTTCAGGAATAGCTTATCTAGTGTTTCGAATGACTTTTATTCAATGAACTTCTGGGGTAACTGCTGCCGGCACAGCTGGCTGACACAACTATGTTGAACACGCGCTGCAGCCAACCAACTCTTGCTACGCTGCGAAGACATCGGTAATCAAAAGTTTAAAGAAGCTTAATGTCATAAGCTCAGAGAGGTGAATCCTCACCACCACAAAATAGGGCCACCTTTTTAGTTGACGTGTAAACACGGCCCTTTAGCTCCAACGAAATTCGTTTCTGGCGCAAGAAATGACGCAGGTTCGCAAGCGCTGCTCCTAAATTCGTATTCTCACAATAACTTCGTCAACTGCGGTACGATCACTGATTGTGCAACTCTCAAGATACGTAAACCGATCAGAGAAGCACAAGTGGATAGGAAATATTTACACCTTTAGGGTGATAACCGTAGGCCGAAACATGGGAACAGCTCCGATGTCCTGTTTAGAGTATTTTGTGCAAACAATCGTTAATCATTAAAACGATGTCGTACGCATTATCTAAGTCCATTTATGTCTTTAGACGTGATTTACGCTGCCTTGAATCGTGCACTCTATGATAACAAAGTTGGATAAAAAATGACCTTGGGCAGTCCTGACAGGCTTCGCTTGCTCTGAGGGAGCTTTCAGCCAGTTCACCCTACAACCTGGGTGGACCGGAGAATGGAAATACGAAACGCGAGGAGTATTTATGAACTTCAAGGGCATCCCTTTCTGACCAAGAATATACGGAGGCGCCAATTCACCTACCGAGTCAAAGAAAACAGTTATTGTTGTCGGTGTTATTTGTCGTACTGCTCAATTGCTTGAAGCAACTTAATGATCAATGCATCCCCAACCAGGTCTTTATCTTGGTTGTTGCTCTCTGAATTGCGTCTCGTGCCTATTCAAAGCGGATACGAAGACTTCCCTACATTTCTGAACAACGCTGGGGAAAGCTCGTCTGGCTCAGAAGCTCGACGATACCTCAAGTCAAAAGGGCATAACAGTACCATGTCAGCCGATGGGTGATGTAGACTCACAGATCACGGTTTAAAATGAGCAGGATGAATGAGACATAGGTATAGAGGCAGAGAGCTAACTAAATTGCTGTTGAAAATATTCCGCGTAGTGTTCTAGACACTGGTCTTTATCATACATCAGGTTTCCACTATTATCTTGAATTAACTCACAAAAGATCTTTTAGGTCATTTTTGCAGAGTTCTGTTCTTTCGCAGTCGCACTGCCCTCTTCCATTTCTTGAGCTTTGTGGTTCCATCCCACCTCTATCCATGTATAGACGATGTTTGAGCTGCCGTCCAGTCAATCTTTTAGCGGATCTGTACTCTAAACCCAGAGGGACGGAGCAGTTTTGCATCATAGTGATATTGACCTTTCTGAGCTCCAACTGCTTCCAAGTACGCTTTCGAAAACATCACAATCAAGATTTTCGGAGTTACACACAGTCGTGGTTATCTCAGACCATTTAGGATCAAAGTCCTGCGGTGATTTCACCTGTAATGTGCTGTTTGTTAAGCTCTGATATGCTAATCGAACTTATGGCTGCCAGTGATTTCTGCTTGTCAATGCACTGCTCTTCTCTGGGGTTTGCCGGGAAAATTTAATGAAAAGATGCATCTGACCAAAACATGATCTGAATCAACCTGTGTATCCTAAAACGATCGGTAGTAAAGAAGTGAATCGCTCCGTTGACTGCTGACGACGATCGGTCAACTTGGCCTCAAGGATGCTCAGCAGTAAGGAGACACCAGGTGGCGCAACGTTGCCCCCTGCGTCTACACCCAATATCTCTGAAAACACTGCTCATCATTAGCACTGGGTTCTGTGTCCGAACTAAAAAGACCACTAAAACGGCATGTATATTAAATGAAAATTGCAGGTAAAATCTAGTCAGGGTAGTTCAAAGCGCCTTCTCTACTTGCAAATTGTTGAACCGGTTTGCAGTTATTCGTCATTAATATTAAATATTCACACAACGTTAAATAAAATTCAGGAGGGCGCTTGAGGATGCCGAGTTTCTGAAAACTTCATGTCCGGGCGCTCGTAACCAATGTGTTTGTTTCTAAGCCAATAACTGCACACTCCAGGACGCTTTCCTCTGACCACTAAGGCACGCCCAAGATTATTGTAGTTCACCGTAACTAAGATTAACACGTAAGTAAGGACACGGGTGTATTGTGTACACGCGGCCAAACTGGTCCGCTTTCGTGGCGGGGAAGCAAACAACTGAGTCACATAGCGAATATACACTCATTTGCAAACTAATTTGGCTTCTCAAGAGACTCACCTGGAACCCAGCTGAATCTCTCGTTTGTGATGTTCTCAGGTTGTGCAATTTGGTTTCAAGTAGAACATAAGGTTGACAGAAACCCCGGGACTGCGCCTACCTGATGAGCCCCAAAAAGGGCGAAACCGGTCGTGGGCTGTCGACGGATTTTCAGCAACCTTATGCGTAGTACATTACAAAGATAAACTGAGTAATATATCCAACCCACAGCGCTCACGCGAGTCAATCAATCGGACACGCATCCAATGAGCACTCAAGTCACACGCCAGATCGGTGGTGGAACGACGAACGGACACGCACAAGTGCAAGCTCTCTGACACACCGAAGCAGCTACTACAGTCCTCCACCGCTAGATTTAGCTAAAGCTTGCTTGATAACGTTCGACCGGCCTTGACTCCCTAGCCGACCGGAACAGACACCTTGAGACATCTGTGGTTGTTTCCAAACTCTCCTGCTTCAGTTCGGAGTCCACCTGCACTGTCGGCTCCAGTATTTGTTCCGCATCTGGTCCACGCTTCCTAGTTCTGATATGGTCTAAATGACGGCGTATTATCCTCCCGTCTCCTAACAGCATGTCAATAAGTTTACGGTTTGTCGACTTCACACATCCACGCAACCCATTCGTTATCTGAAGCCTGAAGTTTGACGTAAACCTCCTCGCCATCTCGTAATGTGCGAGGTCGGGCGTGTTGATCTGCGCTTTACCTCGTGGAGCGCTGCTGTTGTTTGACCTTAAGCGCCAAATCCGGCCGTAACAGATCCAAACGTGTTCGAAGTCTTCGTCCCATTAGCAATTCGCAGGGAGCCTGGCACGTAGTAGTGTGCGGCGTAATTCTGTACTGCAGCAAAAACTTGTCCAACCGAGTTTGTAGGAGACCTGGGCTTCGTTTCCTCAATCCATTCTTTACCGTTGCCACCGCGCGTTCCGCCAGACCGTTAGAAGCGGGATGGTATGGTGCTGTTAGAACATGCTCAATCCCGTTGGCACTCAGAAACTGCTGAAATTCCGCACTGCTAGGAGCCATGCCGTTATCAGAAACAATTGTATCCGGTACACCATGCAATGCAAAAATGCTGTGAAGTATAGACATGGTCGACGCACTAGATACAGTTCTAGTGGACACCGCTCCTATCCACTTGGAATATGCATCGACAATCACCAGGATCATATAACCTTCAACAGGGCCAAAATAATCCACGTGTATGCGGCTCCACGGTCATGACCGCCACTGCCATGGTGATATGGGCGCTGCTGAGGGCAAAGCCCTACTTTGCTGACACGCTTCACACCTTTGCACGATCATTTCTACATCGTGATCGATACCAGGCCACCAGACATAGTGTCTGGCGAAAGCTTTCATTCGCGTGTTACCCAGATGGCCTGAATGTAATTCCCACGGAATTCTCACTCTTGCTCCCCGTAGTAAACATCCATCCTCTACACTTAGCTCCGACGATCGTTCATAGAATCTACTTCCAACATTCTCCGGCCACCCGCATGAAGTGAAACGAAGCATTCGTGAGAGTTCTGGATCCTTTCTTGTTTCTACTCGTATTTCCGCAGCAGTGATAGGCAAATCATCAACACAATTCATTAAATTTACCAGGTCGGCTGGTTTCGCTGTGTGCAATGGTACATCTCGTAATGGTAGACGACTTAGGGCATCCGCCGTGAGATTCCCTTGTCCAGGAGCGTACCGCAAATGATACCGATAGCATGCCAGTTATAAAGCCCAACGTTGCATTCTAGGCGACGTCATTTGAGTTATTGGTTTATTTTCTCCGAGAATTCCAAGTAGAGGCTTGTGGTCCGTAAGTATGTCGAACGTTTGTCCGTGTTACTCCAAACAGAATCGCCAATGCCTCCTTATCGATTTGTGCGTAATTCCTCTCATTAGGTGACAAAGATCGTCAAGCGTAAGCAACTGGTTTGAGAATTCCCGATTTATCCTTCTGCGATAACACGGCTCCAACACCATATGGTGAAGCATCACGAGCGAGAACAATGGGCTGTGTTGAATCGAAATGAGTAAGCACCAGAGGACCGTAAGGGCACGTTTCACCTGTTGAAACGCCTTCTCTTGTTCATGATTCCAAATCCAGCTAACTCCCTGACGTAGCAAGTAATTCAGTGGGTGAAAAAGTGTGGCGGCTTGCGGAATAAGCCATGCCCAAGAAAGATCTTAGTTCATGTTTATTCCTTGGTTGCGGTGCCTCTACTCTTGGACGTATTTTCTCGACTAGAGGGGCCAAACCCTCTGCACTGATGCTGAAACCCAAAAAGTCCACTTGATCCACTAGGAAGTCACACTTCTCTTTCTTTACTCGTAGTCCACACTCCTTCAAACGATCAAGTATCAGTTTCAACGACTTTAAGTGCTCTTCCATGGTACACCCGGTTATCAGAATACCGTCTAGATAGACGAACGTTTTAGGTATCCCAGCGATGACGTTTTCAATTGTGCGTTGAAATATAGATGGAGCGGAATGGATTCCAAAAGGAAGATGGATAAACATAAACAGACCTCTATGAGTACTGATGGTTGTAACGGGTTTCATCTCCTTCGTTAACTCCAGTTGCTTGTGAGCATGAGCTAGATATAGTTTTCAGAAATATTCGCTCTCAACGATTTGTGCATAGACGTCTTCGATTTTAGGTAATGGGTAATGTTCTGGGGGTGTGCTGGCATTGACCATGGTTTTATATTCACCGCAAATTTTAACTGTGCCATCCGGTTTCATTATTGGCACAATTGGTGAAGCCCACTCCGAGAACTCTGTGCTTTGAATTATTCCTTCCCGTTACAAACGTTTAGGTTCTTCTTCAACCTTTGGACGCATCAAGTAGGGCAGTGACCGAGCCTTCAGGAATCGCGGTTGTGTTGTGTTGTGCGGAACGTATATATTCACCTTACCCCGGAGAACTTGCCAGTCTTCTGCTCCGACAATACTTCTTCACAATTGCGGATAATAGACTGGACCTCAGGGAGTATCGAGACCTGGCTTAAGGTAAGTATGGGTAGTTGTTGAGACCAGTCACGTCCTAACAGGTTTGGACCACTTCCTTCAGCAATATATATGGTTTCGTTCACCGCTACACCCTTTTACGAAACATTCACATTTTTCGTATCAACAACTTCACCTCTTCTGCTGTATATGTTCGAAGGCCGATTGAGGCATGTTGAAGTCCACCTATCATGGCCGGTCCCAGGTTGTCTTGCCATGATATTTCACTACCCGTGAAAGGAAGAAGGCTTTCGCTGCGGAGTTATCTATTCGAAGATGCCAACTGACCGGTTACAGACCATTGAACAGGGAAGCAAAACTCTAATCTATATCTTAGTTACAAAAACTGGACACAGATCTTCTCCCGAACGAGTCTTCCTAGAGATTCGTTGCCTCCACTCATTCGTCGGTCAAATCCAAGCAAATGTTACAAAGTGGCCCCACGAATTCCGCAACAGAATTCCCTTTTTCAGT
>NW_008752109.1:217630-220269 GCF_000715545.1 Opisthorchis viverrini
TCTGTACTGCAGCAAAAACTTGTCCAACCGAGTTTGTAGGAGACCTGGGCTTCGTTTCCTCAATCCATTCTTTACCGTTGCCACCGCGCGTTCCGCCAGACCGTTAGAAGCGGGATGGTATGGTGCTGTTAGAACATGCTCAATCCCGTTGGCACTCAGAAACTGCTGAAATTCCGCACTGCTAGGAGCCATGCCGTTATCAGAAACAATTGTATCCGGTACACCATGCAATGCAAAAATGCTGTGAAGTATAGACATGGTCGACGCACTAGATACAGTTCTAGTGGACACCGCTCCTATCCACTTGGAATATGCATCGACAATCACCAGGATCATATAACCTTCAACAGGGCCAAAATAATCCACGTGTATGCGGCTCCACGGTCATGACCGCCACTGCCATGGTGATATGGGCGCTGCTGAGGGCAAAGCCCTACTTTGCTGACACGCTTCACACCTTTGCACGATCATTTCTACATCGTGATCGATACCAGGCCACCAGACATAGTGTCTGGCGAAAGCTTTCATTCGCGTGTTACCCAGATGGCCTGAATGTAATTCCCACGGAATTCTCACTCTTGCTCCCCGTAGTAAACATCCATCCTCTACACTTAGCTCCGACGATCGTTCATAGAATCTACTTCCAACATTCTCCGGCCACCCGCATGAAGTGAAACGAAGCATTCGTGAGAGTTCTGGATCCTTTCTTGTTTCTACTCGTATTTCCGCAGCAGTGATAGGCAAATCATCAACACAATTCATTAAATTTACCAGGTCGGCTGGTTTCGCTGTGTGCAATGGTACATCTCGTAATGGTAGACGACTTAGGGCATCCGCCGTGAGATTCCCTTGTCCAGGAGCGTACCGCAAATGATACCGATAGCATGCCAGTTATAAAGCCCAACGTTGCATTCTAGGCGACGTCATTTGAGTTATTGGTTTATTTTCTCCGAGAATTCCAAGTAGAGGCTTGTGGTCCGTAAGTATGTCGAACGTTTGTCCGTGTTACTCCAAACAGAATCGCCAATGCCTCCTTATCGATTTGTGCGTAATTCCTCTCATTAGGTGACAAAGATCGTCAAGCGTAAGCAACTGGTTTGAGAATTCCCGATTTATCCTTCTGCGATAACACGGCTCCAACACCATATGGTGAAGCATCACGAGCGAGAACAATGGGCTGTGTTGAATCGAAATGAGTAAGCACCAGAGGACTCGTAAGGGCACGTTTCACCTGTTGAAACGCCTTCTCTTGTTCATGATTCCAAATCCAGCTAACTCCCTGACGTAGCAAGTAATTCAGTGGGTGAAAAAGTGTGGCGGCTTGCGGAATAAGCCATGCCCAAGAAAGATCTTAGTTCATGTTTATTCCTTGGTTGCGGTGCCTCTACTCTTGGACGTATTTTCTCGGCTAGAGGAGCCAAACCCTGTGCACTGATGCTGAAACCCAAAAAGTCCACTTGATCCACTAGGAAGTCACACTTCTCTTTCTTTACTCGTAGTCCACACTCCTTCAAACGATCAAGTATCAGTTTCAACGACTTTAAGTGCTCTTCCATGGTACACCCGGTTATCAGAATACCGTCTAGATAGACGAACGTTTTAGGTATCCCAGCGATGACGTTTTCAATTGTGCGTTGAAATATAGATGGAGCGGAATGGATTCCAAAAGGAAGATGGATAAACATAAACAGACCTCTATGAGTACTGATGGTTGTAACGGGTTTCATCTCCTTCGTTAACTCCAGTTGCTTGTGAGCATGAGCTAGATATAGTTTTCAGAAATATTCGCTCTCAACGATTTGTGCATAGACGTCTTCGATTTTAGGTAATGGGTAATGTTCTGGGGGTGTGCTGGCATTGACCATGGTTTTATATTCACCGCAAATTTTAACTGTGCCATCCGGTTTCATTATTGGCACAATTGGTGAAGCCCACTCCGAGAACTCTGTGCTTTGAATTATTCCTTCCCGTTACAAACGTTTAGGTTCTTCTTCAACCTTTGGACGCATCAAGTAGGGCAGTGACCGAGCCTTCAGGAATCGCGGTTGTGTTGTGTTGTGCGGAACGTATATATTCACCTTACCCCGGAGAACTTGCCAGTCTTCTGCTCCGACAATACTTCTTCACAATTGCGGATAATAGACTGGACCTCAGGGAGTATCGAGACCTGGCTTAAGGTAAGTATGGGTAGTTGTTGAGACCAGTCACGTCCTAACAGGTTTGGACCACTTCCTTCAGCAATATATATGGTTTCGTTCACCGCTACACCCTTTTACGAAACATTCACATTTTTCGTATCAACAACTTCACCTCTTCTGCTGTATATGTTCGAAGGCCGATTGAGGCATGTTGAAGTCCACCTATCATGGCCGGTCCCAGGTTGTCTTGCCATGATATTTCACTACCCGTGAAAGGAAGAAGGCTTTCGCTGCGGAGTTATCTATTCGAAGATGCCAACTGACCGGTTACAGACCATTGAACAGGGAAGCAAAACTCTAATCTATATCTTAGTTACAAAAACTGGACACAGATCTTCTCCCGAACGAGTCTTCCTAGAGATTCGTTGCCTCCACTCATTCGTCGGTCAAATCCAAGCAAATGTTACAAAGTGGCCCCACGAATTCCGCAACAGAATTCCC
>NW_008752109.1:223849-245851 GCF_000715545.1 Opisthorchis viverrini
TGAAAGGAAGAAGGCTTTCGCTGCGGAGTTATCTATTCGAAGATGCCAACTGACCGGTTACAGACCATTGAACAGGGAAGCAAAACTCTAATCTATATCTTAGTTACAAAAACTGGACACAGATCTTCTCCCGAACGAGTCTTCCTAGAGATTCGTTGCCTCCACTCATTCGTCGGTCAAATCCAAGCAAATGTTACAAAGTGGCCCCACGAATTCCGCAACAGAATTCCCTTTTTCAGTTGACGCGAAGCGAAATTCTACGAACAACACATACCACTCGCGTGCCTCCCGATCAGTAGTATCACCGTTACACCCGTATCCAGCTCAAAAACCATTGGCGCACTGTTCACCTGTAGTTCTACTTGATTTGGCGGTTGAACGCGGTTGGTGAGAGCAGCTGCGTGAAGGATTTATTACGGGATTTCTGACCCTGTAACTTGATTCGTAACAGCAGCGTTAGTTTTGAACGCTGCTGCTGAGCGGCACACTTTCGCGAGGTGGCCACGTTTCTTACAGCGATTCCAAACATACATCCCAAACACCCACCCTGTCGCCAGTACTGTAATTCACGGTAAGTCACAAAGAACACGTAAGTACGGACACGGGTGTATTGTGTACACGCGGTCAAACTGGTCCGCTTTCGTGGCGGGTAAGCAAACAACTGAGTTACATATCCAGTTAACCCACAGCGCTCACGCGAACCAATCAATCGGACACATCCAATCAGTCACTCAAGTCACACGCCAGACCGATGGTGGAACGACGAACAGACACGCACATGCACAAACTCTCTGACACACTGAAGCAGCTACTTCAACGATCAACTAGGATTGCATGCCTGTACACTGAAATCTTGCTGTGAGGCCTAGATCTGGGCTCCTCGTTGTGCACAATAGGGTGGCGCCTTAGAAATTGACTTTCGGTGGATAGGGGTTTAGTTAGTTGGTATGAAAATGGTCACAGTGAAGAGCGCTCGGTATTTCGACCTCTGGGTATTTTTATTGAATTGAATGGCACAGTCAAGTAATGAAGCTCCGCGAATTGAAGGTAGTACCAATACTGGCGCAAGTCGCTGTAGCGACTACAAGATCGCACGCAGTTCGTGACGTCTAGATAGACAGGTTGTTATAAGTTTAACAGCCGTACTTGAATCCCATATACGAGTTTCAGAGATGTCCATCGATACAGTATCTGGAGTATGCGCAAGAACAACTATTTGGTAGATACACCTGAGAGTTTAAGGCTAAAATAAAAACAAGAGGATTAAGCCTGAATAGTGGATTCCAGAAAGACCAAATTCTTCATCATAGTTCAGTCTAGCTCATTCTGCCAAAGATGGGCTCAAAAACTGTTCAATTCCTCTAGGTATTTGAATTTCGCATTAGCCCAGACGGCAAGCACGACAAAAAGTAGGTAATTGCGTCGACTTCGCGGGAAAGACTTTCGTGCAACCACTCGGTGATCCATGATAAAGCTAAGAAATCGGCGTATTGCACGACCGTATGGCTTGTGAGATATGGTCTCACGGACCTGACGATCTTACCACACTCGAACTGGTGCTTATAGTTGACAGTAGAATTGCTTTCGAGCGACAGAGCATCTAATGACCGTGTCGGAGAATGCTGTTATAATGTTCCATGCCTTCCGAAAATCACCCAGCAGCACCAAACACAATAGTTTGAACGTGTTCCCCGCAAACCAGATTCCGAACTGTCCGATTCTACCTTTCGCTACTACCCCACACAGAACGGTGCTATCACACCGCTGGGCAGTCGAAAACTTGGCTATCAACAGTAAGAGCCAACCGTAGACTACGAGGTCTCCAAGGCATTGGACAATCGAACGGGAACTGGATGAAATTGTGCTCGGTCTCTGCTGCTCCCCTTCACTGATGAAAGTTGCTGTAAGCGAGAAAAGAAAAGCCCTATGGATTGAGTCACTTCAGGTAAGCAATTTTTGTGTCCCATGAACACTCTCGAATAAGCTAAGGCAGGAGGAATATTTGTGCGTAATTTCAGCACTTGTCAAGTTGTTATTATGAAATCCTAAGAAAAAATGAACTAGTTGCGAACACGCGCAATTCTCGTTTCAGCGAATCTGATGAAAAATCAAGTAACGGTATAACTGGATGGTAAATAATTTTCCTCCAATTGACCCCCTTAGAAGAAAAATTGAAAAAATGTCTTTTTGTGTTCTTTCTCTTCTATAATATATTTTTCACTCTTTTCCCGCCAAATTTAAGGCGGAAAATAATCATCGTCACGTAATTAACGCTGTAGTTTTTTAAATGTGTTTTTAAATCTCAACGTTTGTCATGCATTCGAATGTGACGTGTAAACGAATTAGCACTAACATGCCTTTCTGTATAACTGTTGTTCCAAAAGTCTTCTAGCTGATTAAATGACAGCATTGACTTGTATAGTGAAAAATTTTCAAGTAAATTATTCCGACTGGTGTAATTGGGGAAGAACTTGGCAACCACGGTACACTCAATGTAAGATGCTGTTATCGGACACGTCGATCGGTTCCACTCAAATAACCTGTATCTAAGTCATCCTTTGAACAACACAATTAACCATTCAAAGCCTAACAGAGACCCCCTACCATCCATGCCAACTGGGCCGCGGTATTAAGACCGAAAATTCACCTGCACATTTATGCTCAACAACAAACCGACTGAGGCAAAAAAATTACCCAGGAATAAACTAGTACGCAAATTCGAACGTTTCCTTCCTGTGACTCAACGTTTCGGTAAGCTCGCGGAAAAAAATACTATCTACCAGCCACTGCAGTTCATTTATTTCTCAGATAAGACCACAGTGAGACACCAGCATTGTCTGTAAGAGAAAAGTAATAAGAGCCAAGGGAATCATCTTTAGCGTTCAACCTGTGTGCCAAAGCATTCCTTCAGCGCAAGCTGAGAGACCACGAATACAGCTGGTCATGGTACTAAATCGCAACTGTCCTGAACTCCTAATAGTACACCAACAGGGTATTCATTACTAACAAAACGGATAAACAGTTGCGGTTGCGAATGCAGATGAGAGTAAAGCCATGGTCGTTAGGAATAAGAGCACTCTGTATAGGTCGACGAAATCAACCCGACTGTCCCTATCGAAAGATCAAAAGCAGCGGAATTAGGTCGATAGTGAGAGTAGAGTAAGGCTAAAGCTGTCGGGTATTTGAAGTCCATATTAAATCAACTAGGGCAAGGCAACCGCATTACCCGCATATGAAAAATGCAGTGTGAAAAGTGCAGTCACAGGCTTACGGGCTGTCAAATATCCCAATGCGACCAACAGTTGGCGACATACGTTCTCCACTATAAGAGGTAGCTAGATTCTAAGCCGGAATTCTAACAGCGCTCATGGGGAAGTCCACTATACACATAAGGAATTCAGACGACTTTGCAAACACATCCACAGAATTTCCTCGGGCACAGGAATATTTCTCCTGATTTTTGACGCTAACTCGAGGTATACCAATAAACCTAGGGCCGACAATTCGGCAGTGGTTCAAAGTCTGTTATGGGCTAACACAACACTACAGGGGCGACTCAGTGCTTGGAACAATTGGAGGCATGCAAGTATGCCTGAATGTTGTTCATTTTGTTTTCAACTTAGTTATGTATCATCAAGAACAAGGCCCAGCAATGTAATCCTGGTTTCGAAGGACTTTGATCAGAAAACTCCGCCAGGAAATCAATGCCTGTCGAGTCTTTGGCATCAAGTAGTGAACAAATGAGGTTGGATCTGTAGTTTCTACAAGCAAGTAAATACTTTGCGTCCCCACATACAGTTTAACGCGGAGTGAAGTACACCTCAACAAGCACACCGTCCTTTCTGGTTTGTGAGACACATAGGAGTAGCGGGAAGGCAAAAAACTACCGGCGAACAGAAATGAACAGATACAGATACCATCGTGAACTATTCATCCGTTTATCTTAAATCGTCGTCGTTTAGTCAAGTCAGAGCGGTGTACAGAATGGGTCGACTGAGTAGCAATTCATACTGAGGTCAGACTTCCAAGCAGTCATTTCCCAGTAAGTTTTAATATTTGGTGACTATTAGGGAGTATTGCCTTCAGCACCAAAACTCTAGAAAGAATGGACTGACATGACCGTCATTTTACACAAAGCGGAGACATCCAAGGTTATCTTGGACAACGAACATTAGAGTAGCTTTGCAGAAAGAAAAAGTATTACACTTATTATCGACACATTTGAAGGACTGCCTACCGGTTGAAATTACTAAAAATCAAAAGTAAACTCAACGACTGCACTGTCTACATAAGACAGACCGCCAGGGAACTGCACAACGGAACTGGTGAGCACAAGAGAAAAAACGAACAAACCACGAATATATATACTAATATCAGGTACTGGTCAAAAACCCAGGGGCTGTGGGAAACATTAGACACAGGAGATAGACGAGTACTTCGATTCACACTACGCCGACTGGTGACAGGTGGTGGAAATTGCTAGCGTAGAGCTGGCGATTCTACACGAAACAGTTTGTGATAAGCAGAGTTGAAGGATGTCAATGTGCAGTGGAATCCCCAGTAGGAACAGTATAAGTGTCCAACCTGACCCAAAATCACGTAATACCCTTTAACCACACTAGCACTAGTCCATCCACGGAGACTAACAAAAGGTGTAAACAATATTGAAGACGAATATTTACACTAATTAACATGATCCGTTAGCCGACTGCTGGGATCCATGTCTGCTGACTGGTTCTTCTTCTGCCTTAAATCTCCATCAGCTTCGTAACCTAGTCATTAAGCCTGACAAAGTCTTTGTGTCAGAAGTGTCAGAAGCCACAAACCTACCTCTTGTTTTCCAAAGTTTTCTGAATGTTAATTCATATGCTAGTTTCATCCGACTGCATTTAACATAGGGGGTGATTGAGTGGGAACACATAATAATAATAATAATAATAATAATAATAATAATAATAGTTAATTTATATGCGGAAGTTTGGGTTACAGAAACCATATCCATACTTGGACATATATTGGGGATTGTAAGTGGACAAATACTAAGGAAGTTTTTCTCACCCGATATTCTTCTGCCATCTTCCAGTCTGATTTCTCGTTTTCTTCGGTAGCGTTCACCTCTTTGCAAGCAAATTCATCCAGGATCCCGTTGTGCGTTGTCACATGTCGCAGTTTTCCTCCGAACTGTTTATTTTGGTGTGGAATCCCAGCTTCAGGTTTCGAGGAGGTAGATCTTAGACAAGCAAGTAAGTCTCGTACATCTTTTTCCATAGCATTTGTCTGCAAAATATAAAAGTGGTATCAGATAAAATTAAGGAACATAAGAGGGCCAAAATTTGACCATTCCCATTTTGGTGTGCATTGATTTCATCGAGCAAAAGCTCCTTAGGAAATGCACGGTAGTTTCATTTCCAGACTTAAATAGTCAATAATGGTTCTGTTAACTTTTCGGTGTAAAATTTTATCTGTGTGAAGATTTAGCATATACTGCATATTGCTCCCAAGTGAGTCACAAAATAACAATAACGAAAACTTTACCGGATGAACAGGCTTTGCATCGTCTGCAACTTGCCAACACGGTTTTTTGAAGTGATAGCCGACACAGTCGCTCCTTTATAAGTCCGTTATATAAAATATCCCCCTCACTAAGACCTCACTTAAACCCCTCATTTTTCATCCCCCGTGGAGAGTGGCTCCAGTCAAAGTCAACCAGCGTAAGTATTGAGCGCAATATATATTATTTGGAGCGAAGTTCGACTGGAGGAATAAATATAAGAGCACAATTGACTGCACATTCTCTAGCCACCACGAGTACGTTTCCTGGCACAAAAGGCATGTTACCTGACGAGGCGGATCGCAGTTATTCAAATACTTGAAAAAATAGCCAAGTTTCTGTAATGTATGCTCACTCGCAAATTAGTTTGGTGTTAACGGTAGGCCCACCCAAATATCACGCTTATGGGATTCTCCAATCTTAAGTAACTGACAACTGACAGCATTTTCCCCCTTGCGTCAAATTTGGTATCCAAGTGAAACATAAGGTTGATGATAAGTCTGGAACTAAGTCCACCTCATGAGCCTTAAGAATAGAGAAAACAGTGGTGAGCTGTCGAAGAGTTTTTAGCAGGTCAAGAAAAAGCCAGGTTCCTGATCCGCTGAGAAACGGGATGAATGAGTTCGTGGCAAGTGAGGAAGCTGAATCAATCAAGGCTATCTTAAATTTAGTGCCAATGAGCAAAGCAGGAGTTCCTAACACCGTCATGATGTATGGTCTCTTCAAGCAAGGAAATGGTGAGAAACGTCGCACTAGTAGTCAGACCTAGGCTGCCGCTTTAGTTTTTGGTAAGCTTCCTACGGTCCGTGCAAAGAGACTGACAAGCATGGGTGTGAAAATATTTGTAGTTAATTTCCGACAAAAACCAGACGTAAGAAAACTACTACTCAGTGGGTTGTGACACACCAGCTCCCAAAAAAGATGCTCTTAGGGATGGACAAATATACTGTGTGATGAAAATGGAATTACACGTTATTTCTTTGTTTGTCCTAAAAGTAACCGAGTCATTTTACACATAAAAAGACAAGATAAGTGGTCATCCTACAGAAAAACTGTGAGACAGATACCCTTTTCACGGTCCTAAGGATGGTTTTTATGTGTGGGATAACTGCATCACTACGTTCCGAAAGAAAATGCGCTCACACCACTAGTGCCCATTGAGTCAAGGTATTACGACTAACCCCAATGTTACAATAACCAATACAGCTCTTGCAAAAATTGTGACTTTCGTTTAGAATCACCTTTGTCAGCACCGTGTGGGTACTTGAAAATCAGTTTTAAGTAGGATTACCCAAGTTGACGAGTTTGAGTTTAAATATTTCATCGGATAATCAGGTTGTTGATGGACATCAGAAATTCGTTGGCTATGTCCATATGGACACTAATTTTACAGTTTATGTGACAACCTCTCCAAAAAGGCTGAAAGCCAATCTTTGGCTTTGAGGCCATTTCTTTTCAGCAAACCTCTTCGCTTGACATTAGTTTTTAATGAAAGATTGTGTGTGGTTAGTCGCCCGTAGCTGGCCCAAAGATGATTCAGCCTTCTATCCCAAAGTAAGGAGGCCCCAATCTTCTTAGCTGGTGCAAAAGTTGTTCGTTGCGGGTGTGCGGATAGTGATTAAAAAAGCCAGGCAATTAACTATGGCGGATTTTAACTCGAAAATCCTTTGTCGGATTAACAGCACTATACCAAGGCATTTATGTACAATCACTCAAAATTCGCTCAGTCTAATCCAGCACAAGATTTCGAAAATCTCAACACCAAACAGATGAAGCAATGTAACACGATCTAAGCACACACTCGTTTCAGCCGTTTTAGGTTGGATATACATAATATACGTGAACCCGTGTCATACAAATATGTCTGAGGGCTTTAAATAGAGTATAATTCAGTCTCTACGCTTGCGCAAGCTAAATAGCGTTTGCCAAAGCCAAATCTGTTGAACTACCTGCACGCTATTCGTTTGTATATGCACTGTTTCGGCCATCAAGGGATTGTTTTGGGACCCGCATTCAGCAATCAAGGTTGGTAGGTGTCTGATATTTTCCGTTTCCGGATGGCGACGCTGAACATGAGCAGCAAGGAATGACGCATTGAGAAACGCTTTCGGACAGTAGAGGCATCGATGGTAAGACTGTGGGCCAGAATCCATCAGCTGTTGCTGAGCCAGCAACAATAAGCGCCGACGGTGACACTCTCTTCTGACAGCCGTGAGTTTGTTCATCTTCTCTGCCAGATCTTGCTTCGCACTGCTCAGATTCTTAAGACGAGAAAAGTAAAGTGATTATGCAAAAGACTCGTGTGAAACTATTCCCCCTATTCCCCCCAAACATCGGTTTCAACTTGGACATTATGACTGAATTGGCATCAGGCAGAACACTGCTGAGAACCTGAAAGCATACTATTATTTCAATATCTGGAGAATACATTGCGCGGGTTCCGACCGGAATTGATGCAAAATAGAATGTTTTTTTTTAAACACAAACAGCTGAACTCACTAATTAGGGACATCTAAAGAGGCAAACAAAATAGTCCTTATATACAGAGGGTCGTTTTTTGTGGCGATTTTTAAAGTTATATCCGAGACAAATTATTGGTCCTTTTAGTTCACACGGTAGGATAAACGTGTTACAAAGAATGTGCTGATGATTAAAGTGTGGAAGCTAAGGCGTTTCTTAAACCGTGGATTCACAGGCATTACTGTGTTATGTTCAAAAGCGCGTCCACGTCAGCATAAAAAAAACATGTATTCCGCCAACAAATCATCGGATATTTTCTCACAGCGGTTTTGATTGGTGGGCTGTGTGCCTATGTATCCAGTCGATAGCCCTAAACTTCACAAACAGAACTGCAACAAACTTTATGAAATCAGGACCATCCGTAATTTTCAACGAAATACTCACAACTCCTAAGTCTAGTGGCCCGATGACATGGCACATTCGCGATCCAGTCAGATGACCTCAAATGAAGCAGACATCCTATCTATCTACTGGAATTCTACGTCGTTCACTCCACTGCTGTTGAATGTCTAGCCATAGATGCATAATTTACGCAACTCCAAAAGTCAAAGTTAATAATTCAACTTCCACCAAACTGTTTCCATACTTTTACTAGGCGCAGTCGTGCTCAGATCACCGTCAAATGCACTATGAAGAAATCATTTTCAGTTACATTTGCTGAAATTTGAGATTGTTAGGCCATTCGGGTCTGGAACTAGAAATATGAGGGATTTTTGTAGCCAGTTTGCCCGGTCAACATGTGAGACTTGATGGCATTTTGGGGTTTAGGGGCCTTAATCCTTCGGGCCTTCCCAGCGTCGTACCCATCTTGTTCCGCTACCTTGAAACCTGGACTGCATTGAAGATGGCTAAAACCTCGAGCAGATGAAGTTTCAATATTGACGTATCCACTCAAACGTCCTGTCGCTACTTTGAGTGATTTCAATGGCCCAATAGAATAATTTCTTAATCTGAGCAACAGAACATCAGAGCGTCAGTGAAAATACGGAGAATCAGACTGCAAAGTACGAGATCCAGGACAAAACATTTCCACACAACCTGTAAGAGGGATCCCGCGTCAAAATCAAAAAGACAGTCATCAAGCGGGACTCAGCATGCGGCCGGCTGAACATTATCGTTTTGTTATTTCCGCTAAATTTTATCCCGGAAAAATGTAATTTGTTTCGATCTGATTACTTTACTTATTTACTGCATTTTCCAAACCCAAATAAGCAGCGCTTCTAATTTGCCCTTTAGTGCTTGCTAAGATTCTGTAAAAAGCATAATCCGTTCTTGTACAAATTGAATCCATTTGTGCGAGTGAAACAACTGAGTTGGAATTCTGGACCGACATGACACCACCAATTTGTATATTGGGATGCCTCCTTCCGGAAAACATGCTATGACATAGACAGTTCTACGGATCTTCACGTAGGTAGCTCTAAACAGGCCACAGTCTTGTGTAATCCTGAGTGGAAAAAACCAGGTAATGAAGAGTGGCGGTAGACCCGTCAGCAGCAGCATGCGCAAATTAATTGTCAGTTGGGGTCAGGGCATGCAATAAACACCTAGAACACACAGCTGTCTAGTGGTGGTTTTATTTCCTTTCGGTAACAGAACCGTATTCTAAGTCTCGTCGTAGGTTTTCAACTACATAATGTTCATATGTATTAATAAATAAGCAAAGTAATCAGCCACGACCCATAGTTTGTGCCTTAGGTACCCCAGCAGGCCATATTACTACGGTTAATATTTGTGTGATTTGATGCCCGTAAAAATGGTCACCGAATGATGTGGGGACCACTCCCACTTCCCCCAGATACTGCACTGCCTGACTGAATTCACCTGAAAATCCCCGAACAAACCATTTACGACGGTAGTAAGCCCATTCACTTAATATTCAGTAATTCAGCCGCACAAAGTAGGACTGCTAATTAAATTCACCTCTAACTACATGTCTGACACAATGCGACTGAATGAGTTGCTTAAGTCCTCCAAATACCCACTAGATCTTCATGTCTTTGGTATGCCATAGTTTCCCCTCACATCTTAATCAGGAGCAATGCGCTATATTAGTCCGTTATCGAGGATGGCCGAATAAAAAGTCAAAGCCAGCTGGTGCACAGTCCTTTCGCACTGTCACCTTGCTAACAAGTATATTTGGTAACACTCGACTTTGATTAACAGTAGAACCCCATGTAGTCCTATACGGTTGAGTTGACCAGATTAAGCGTAGCTCTCAAAGTCAGCAAGATATTTGTTTGAAATCCCGGCTATCAGCTTAAAAGTATTATGTATATAATGTGCCTTACGTTTTAAACTAATGAATGAGACCCGGGCTCGAGTTCAACCACCTGAATGCAAATTTTTTTTCGAACGAACCGTCTGGAACTTTGAGAGAAGACATAAGCACATCGAGTGGTGAAACTATTGTCCCTGTATGTGCTATCAGAACAAGTCTTTCAGTTTTTTAATAAAGTATCATGAAGGAAAACACCCCAAACTCAGTCATTATTCCATATCGACAATCTGACATGACCCGGTACAATAGAACACCAGGTGAAGTCGACGTTAGTCGGCCACTTTCAGGGGATTCTTGTGACAGTTCAGCATTACAATCGCTGTACAAGAGCTGAATTGAAGCAATACAGGCACCTGAATCTTGACGGTAAACTTTGTATTCCAAAGATATTGATATTCCCAGGCAGAATGTGCGTTACACAGGCTGCCTTAAGATTCGTCTGGGAGGAACATATAAAGAGATAACTGCGCATGAGGTAACTGCGCAAAATTATTGGAGGACCCAACCTCAGGTTGCCTGGCACGTACATCAAGCTTACTTGGAGTTTACAAGAAGGTTTACAAGTTTACAAGAACGTTTGGTGGGTTGGAAAGTTTTCTGGTTAGATGAAGACGATCCTGAAGACTCCACGTGATTGCTACCGTTAGTGTGACGTGGTGATAGATGTCTTCATTGACGCAAAAGTATGGCAGACTTCGGGGAAATATATTTCGTGTGTCCCCACGCCTTCTTATTCGGCCATGTTAAACCTCGGGGTACTTAAATTGACCATTTCACGAGGTGTGACTGAACTGTTCGTTGTTACAAGTGTCTCTCATTAGGAGTTGTAAATAACACATGGCATACGACTGAACCGAGGTACTGTAAACAGTAAGCCTACTTAGGGTCATTTGATGACTTGTGGGGATTTAACGTAGTGACCTTTCAATACCATGTGAGTGTGCTGTCTGATACCTGTCGTGTCTGTGTCAGTCCACTAAGTTTTGTGCCTCCGTTGCACACGTATTTCATGAAACATGCTCGACAGGGTTTTCTAAAACACTACACGCCCTACCGCTGTCAGCCTAAATATCTTCATCCTAGGTTCCACATTTCCAAGTGGCTCCACGCCGCACCTCCATAATAGCAGTCTAGCGGTGTGTGCTAACGACGCAAGTTGTGAGTAGTTCCGCTTCTGTACACTTCCAAACAACATATTCGTAGGTAATTGATTGGTTTGTTAAATAGCGACTCTGAGTCAGTGCCCGATTTCCGAAGGACGGCTGATGAAGGTTCAATAATATGTCCTGCAAGTTCGTGCAATCGAACCTTTTGGTGCTGTGTTCCTCTTTCATGAGATATAGCTCTGCTTCTGACCGACTTTTTACGTATGGTGTTGTGTCAGGATAAGAAGGAAGATCCAGTGGCTATAGCCTCCCAAGGACTGTGCGGATCTTGTTGAGGTGAAGACTGTCTATGGTAAGTTGGTGGCTTTGAGGTCCCTTTTCAAGAGCCGGATGAATATAGCAGTGGTCAAGGCTAAAAGAGACTAGGGTGAGTCCCGCCGACCTATCTTCAGGGGCGGACTGCGGACGGCTAGACTGCCTTTAGGAGCACGGAGTTTGTGGCCGCGGGTGCTCTCAAACAGGTTTGTCAACAATGTGCTACCAGCGCTCGGATAGATGCTCTGGTAAACACCACTAACCGACTGATATTTAAAGACCTAGCTGATGCAATACGAGAGATCTCAGACCCTACGGTGGCCGATATGCAAACAAACATGGGGAAGACTATCGCCAGAGGATGTCCTGCAGAAGACCATGACAAACCGGACTGCAGAAGACCAGTTATCTCAAAACGTAAGCGCAGGAAAACATGTTCAAACGACGAGTGTGATCGACGGGAAAATTAGTATCACCAGATCTTATGGCTCATCTAATGAAAAATTTACGGTTATCTTTTCCGGGGTCGACTATGATCACTGCGTTACCTCAGGTTAAAGTGCGGGAGATGATTGAGAAAGGCAGGAGTCAGAGTTGTGCTTGACTGATACAAAAGCAGAGGTGTCAGTCAAATGGAATAGAGATGCCCACCCATCCACCTGTGGTAGGCGGATGGTGTTCGACTGTATTTGATGCGCATATGCGGAATGTTGGCGCCGCTTGAGTTCGTCATCAGCCTAGATTCTGAGGTCAGTTTTCTCAAGAGTGAAGAAGAGATGAACGATTTCAGGAGAGGCAGACTAGTGAAAATCACACAAGCGTTATTGCGAAACGCGCATTCAAAGCGTATCCCGCTACGTCTATTGTGAAATTCCCATAGTCTACGTTACTCCCTTCGAATTCTGCTTGTGAATTAAGCATGGAAACACTTCCGACTGAGTGAGCTAGGCAATATTGTGCGCGCCAGATACTGGTCCATGCACAAGAATAGGTCAACCGAAGGTATACTTGAGGCAACCAATGGTCTTTATATAACTGCAGCCCTGTTGGGCAAGAAATCGAACGAAACTCATTGATTCTTTAGTAAATTTCATCCACCCTCAATATTATTAGTCATTCAATTGCAGGAATATACGACGGTCCAAATACTAGCGAGTGGCTACTGGTGTAACGGTGGATTCTACTGATGAGACACGCGAGTAGTACGTTTTCTCGCAAATCCGCTTCGAATCTTTTGAAAAATGAGCTTTATTGTGGAATTTTTGGAATTGTTTTAGAGCATTCGTTTACATTTGCGTGATAGTCTGATTATACAGGAAAGTTCAGGAAGACGTGTTCGAGAAGAAGATGGGTATTCAGTTTTTATAAACAAGATGCGTATGAGAGTTTTGCTTTCCTGTCCAATAGTCTGTAACTGTTCAGTTGGTGTTTTCCAAAAAGTTAATCCGCAGCGAACGCCCTCTGCCTTTAATTTCTGCAGCTGTGTTATGGTGAATTCCACCCACCCTCAATATTATTAGTCATCCGTTTGAAGGAGTATATGACGGTCCAAATACTAGCGAGTGGCTGCTGGAAACTAGCCATGATTCTAGAAATGCGCGAGAAAACGATATTAATGGAGGGAAAACACTCAATAGCACTTAGAAATGTTGGAATAGGCTCTCTTTTAGGTGTCCAGTACTTTGTCCACTCAAGGGACAAGAGATTGAGGGTTGAAGATGGCGCACAGCGACTTGGAAGTGGAACAAGTCGCGCGTTTAAAATCCGTGTTGGAGCCTACTGAAGAGGCCGGTTTGCGGAGTTCTGAAGGCAGATCAACTTGTCCAAAGTTTAGCAGCCATAATGCGTCACAAAAAGAAGGATAGGTCAAACCACCACCAAAGAAATTGGCAAGTACCAAGAACTATCCAGTCTCAAATTCAAAGCGCATTTCTGACAAGCAGAGTGCGTAAGGGTTGGTATGGAGGTTTGTCTTGATCGCTGGCCCAATCTACGACCTGCCTCATCTGACCAGTGGACAAGGTAAAAATAACAAGTCATTGAACGTATCGATACGCAGAGGCTGGAACTTTAAAGTCATCCTAAATTAGCAGAATTTTCAAAGTCACAATAGACGCCAGTGTCCCACCAGCCTGAGTAGTTCTGAAGTAGAATGATGGGACGTCTTCTACGCCGGATACTTCACGATCGCCCGATCCCTAAAGGAGTGAAGGTCTAATTAGCTCGGATAAAACCCTCAAATGCAAACTGATCACAAATATCTTGAATGGATCAGGACTACCAGAGATCTTTGAGGAATCACACAGTAGGCTCTTTAGTAATAGGAATGCAACTTCACGATCCGAAGCGTGTCGAAGAATAAGTCGTATTGCTGATTGGCTTTTAAGGTCGGAGTTCAGGGTCAAACGGCCATTAAAAACTGTCGGTATGCTAACAGTTAAAAAGGCAGAACTAAATGGAACTGGTATACCATCATGAAATTTCAATGATTTGGAGGCTCTAATATCTGGTGGCCCGGGAGAAATGGTCATACGAGGGGTAGCGCGTACGAAATACTCCAGAACGTGAAATTTACTATGGTGGAAAAGGACCATTCGGACAGAGATTGGAAGTGATATAACAGAGTTGCGAACTGCAGACAGTGCCAGCTGTTGAAAAGGACAACGGGAGTAAATCCCTCCATTAAGCCTATGTACCATAAACCAGAGGGATGTGGTCCACAGGTGAGATGAGTCGATTTTCAACCACGACCAGAAGAAAACAATAAGTATTGATAATGATGAAAGAGTTTGCCAGTGGACCGAGCCATCATTCACACCAAATCAGTGGACATATATGGGGTACCGAACCCAGGAGACTAAAGATCGTATTTGGGAGGCATGAGTTTAATTGCTTGCATCGCTTGAGCAGTAAAGTTAGGTGTAAGGCCAGTAGCCTAAAACTTGTCCACAACTTTCATATTGTGTTCCGGTATGATGAAAATTACTATTTAATGCTTTAGCAGGACCTCTACAGCTTACCGTCCTGGGTTAGCGGAAATTGTATGTGTATGTACTTTTGCACAATGTGGCATCCGCACAGTAGGTGGAGTTTTTCACCTGGCCGGGAATCTGCTAGTCACACCTGGCATCCGATATCCAGAGCAACATTCTAAATCCACTTTGTCAAACAGATCAAAGTGCGAGGGTGAGGAAGTAGCCCAATGAACCTGGTGCACCATCTGTTGAATGCGTATCTGAAGAAATCTAATGCGAAGAAGCCTATACGCAGGTATGGACTGTGAGTAAGGACAGTCTGCAACGAACTCAAACTTAGCATTCAGAGGAAAAGCTAGTCCTCGATAACAACTATGCGGTTGTTAAAAAATGCCTAACGGCGGGATTCATGGTAGAAAGCAAATTTCTAAGCCACCATACATGGTAACACGACAGGAACTGGAGTTGGGCTCCCAGGCGGTTAAGCCAGGATGCATACCAACTTCCACAAGGTGATTTAAACGGATGTCAACTAGCTGAATATCCGTTTACCGAGTAGTGCGCCAGCTGAAGTCACCTCGTCACAAGCTTAACGGAACCACTGTTAATAAGATTGCGACCAGCGTTCAGATTTTCAGAGTGGTTTCAGGAGGCGATGAGGGGACATTCTTTACAACTGGAAGACAAGTATTTGGTGACGTGACTGGCAAGATTAACATTTCTGGGGTCCCAAGAATAGCTCAGGACACACTACAGTTTCGGTCCAAAGATCCTGATGTGGTTTGTAATGTGTGGCAAGACAGTCAGGCAAGACAATCAGTGGTTACACAATTCTAAGGGCGCTATAAAAGATACTGTGTATGTGCAATTTCTCAGTGGTCCAATTTAGACGTGTCTGCAGACCTGAATTCAATCAAAGGAGAATGGATGCACTCTATGCAAGTGAAACAGCACCGCTCTACACTAGATATGGTCGCTTAAGGCTGAATCCTGATCGATGTCCCGAGAAGGCTCAGTGGTTAAGTCGCGAACTTTCTAACCGCAAAGTGTGCGGTTCAAACCCCGATGGATGGTTTAGACGATCTGGATATGCGATTAAATTTTAGATATATTAGTTAGCTGGCAACAATGGCAACATTGCCTCAGCTGGTGGTATCAGGTTAAGTGAAGAAAAAGCACACTAGTCTGACATTCATAGTCGCTTTAAGTAAATTGATTCAGGTATTTTGGGGCTTTGTTCTACATACTTTTGACATTCACACGTCATGATAAAGAGTTCCGCTGAGCTCGTAGACGAGGGATCAACCACCAGTAGATGAGAGAATGCATATCAGTGTGTTTGAAAGATAGGTGCTTTCTCATCTACGCTTTCTACTGTTGATGAACGAAGTCCTTTGTTTGTCCATGCAGCCTCTTTTTATGTTGCTTTAAGTGAAAATCTGTTACAATTTCATCCCACGGAAGACAGAATGGTTACTTGAGCATTAGGATCTCTTTCAACTAAGGAAAGTAACTGATGGTAAAGAAGCCTTCGAATCATGCTACTCCCACTGCTCTGCTGTGGTGCGGCCGCCGGTATGTATAACGGCTACCCTTCCGTTTAATTACCCCTCCTGCACCTACTATCCACATTTTGTTTTATCTGCCTCGCAATCACGCATCAACATCGTGCCAACGAATGCGACCTTTGGCCGACAACAGGTTCTGTGAACCCGTTAAGGGATCAATGTGATTGTCGTTGTTGTTTTTCGCTGTCCACTAGATGCATATAAGGACAGAACTTGGCCAATCGACACACAGCACAACACTCTACACAGGCGCTCAATATTTGCACAATAGAATTGAATTTTCGAAAGCAACGACGTGTCCCTGTTGCACTAAAAGACACAGGCAAATGAGTTTAGAGTACGAGTCCAATCTTTTGTGTCCCATCTAGGCATCCCGGGGTATCAGCCATGCTAGGAAATTATTACATCAGACTTTCCGCTTCATTGGACAATGAAATTCGGTAAGCTGCACAAATATGGACCTAGATTAGGATGGTTTTTGATTGGAGCACATACGCAACGAAATGCAACGTTTCGACGTAAAAAGTTTCATTCCACTCCCAAATGTCTTGCAGCTAAGAGCATTGTGCGGCTAACGGGCCCCCTCTACACACGACACAGTCGACACACAGACTCACGCGCGCACGAAGCAAGGAGTCAGCCAAACTCCACAAGTCCACGCACAAGGAAGGAACACGTGTAGCAGCTATACCTGCGGAGAAAACACGTTCCCATTGTCCGGAATTCCACCAAGGGACTTTCACAAACGATAAGTTCCTCATTTAACTGGCTCCACATTCCATTTTGCACTTATTTTTATACGTGTTGCATCTTATCACAGTCAACCATGATAAAAACTGTCATTAGTGCATAACTACAGTTTCGGTCCAAAGATCCTGATGTGGTTTGTAATGTGTGGCAAGACAGTCAGGCAAGACAATCAGTGGTTACACAATTCTAAGGGCGCTATAAAAGATACTGTGTATGTGCAATTTCTCAGTGGTCCAATTTAGACGTGTCTGCAGACCTGAATTCAATCAAAGGAGAATGGATGCACTCTATGCAAGTGAAACAGCACCGCTCTACACTAGATATGGTCGCTTAAGGCTGAATCCTGATCGATGTCCCGAGAAGGCTCAGTGGTTAAGTCGCGAACTTTCTAACCGCAAAGTGTGCGGTTCAAACCCCGATGGATGGTTTAGACGATCTGGATATGCGATTAAATTTTAGATATATTAGTTAGCTGGCAACAATGGCAACATTGCCTCAGCTGGTGGTATCAGGTTAAGTGAAGAAAAAGCACACTAGTCTGACATTCATAGTCGCTTTAAGTAAATTGATTCAGGTATTTTGGGGCTTTGTTCTACATACTTTTGACATTCACACGTCATGATAAAGAGTTCCGCTGAGCTCGTAGACGAGGGATCAACCACCAGTAGATGAGAGAATGCATATCAGTGTGTTTGAAAGATAGGTGCTTTCTCATCTACGCTTTCTACTGTTGATGAACGAAGTCCTTTGTTTGTCCATGCAGCCTCTTTTTATGTTGCTTTAAGTGAAAATCTGTTACAATTTCATCCCACGGAAGACAGAATGGTTACTTGAGCATTAGGATCTCTTTCAACTAAGGAAAGTAACTGATGGTAAAGAAGCCTTCGAATCATGCTACTCCCACTGCTCTGCTGTGGTGCGGCCGCCGGTATGTATAACGGCTACCCTTCCGTTTAATTACCCCTCCTGCACCTACTATCCACATTTTGTTTTATCTGCCTCGCAATCACGCATCAACATCGTGCCAACGAATGCGACCTTTGGCCGACAACAGGTTCTGTGAACCCGTTAAGGGATCAATGTGATTGTCGTTGTTGTTTTTCGCTGTCCACTAGATGCATATAAGGACAGAACTTGGCCAATCGACACACAGCACAACACTCTACACAGGCGCTCAATATTTGCACAATAGAATTGAATTTTCGAAAGCAACGACGTGTCCCTGTTGCACTAAAAGACACAGGCAAATGAGTTTAGAGTACGAGTCCAATCTTTTGTGTCCCATCTAGGCATCCCGGGGTATCAGCCATGCTAGGAAATTATTACATCAGACTTTCCGCTTCATTGGACAATGAAATTCGGTAAGCTGCACAAATATGGACCTAGATTAGGATGGTTTTTGATTGGAGCACATACGCAACGAAATGCAACGTTTCGACGTAAAAAGTTTCATTCCACTCCCAAATGTCTTGCAGCTAAGAGCATTGTGCGGCTAACGGGCCCCCTCTACACACGACACAGTCGACACACAGACTCACGCGCGCACGAAGCAAGGAGTCAGCCAAACTCCACAAGTCCACGCACAAGGAAGGAACACGTGTAGCAGCTATACCTGCGGAGAAAACACGTTCCCATTGTCCGGAATTCCACCAAGGGACTTTCACAAACGATAAGTTCCTCATTTAACTGGCTCCACATTCCATTTTGCACTTATTTTTATACGTGTTGCATCTTATCACAGTCAACCATGATAAAAACTGTCATTAGTGCATAAACCTTCTGAATTATATTATGGCTATCATCATCTGTGCACTAATATATGCATATCCTCTCTATTACGGCCCAGCATATTCTAGGTTTCAAGAAAATCGCTTTAAAACGGGTACAAGGAAGAAAACTAAGAAATTATGCTTGGCACACAGTGCCACTAACGCCGAAGGAGGAAAAGAACCAAGAAGGAATCTTTGTAATGTACTACTCATAAGGTTGCTGAAAATCCATCGACAGGCTGTCGATGGTTCCTTCACAAATGTATCGTCACATAAAAAGCATTTGTGGCTGCTTGTTTTTTACACAAAGTGGACAGAAGCGTTTGCGAGTGGTCATATTATGACTATTGTGTTAATAAAAAAAGTTCGGTTACTTGTTCTTCAGCCACACCAAGATAAAATAATCTAGACTTCGAAAGGGACCTGCACTTTCTGGGCAGTGCGCCGAAATTAGAAGCAAAGTCGTATCTCAAAATCTACTCCCTTAAAATTAGACGACCACGCCTGAAAAAAATCGAAGAAAAACATTGGACGGCATACAACGACTGCCCTGCAGAGCAAATGCGAACAAAAGCACCATTATTTTCTGCTCAGAAGAAAATTTCACCGAATCGGAAGTTTCAAAGAAATTGGTTTTCAGGATGCCCCAATGTAAAACCTATTGATGGTGCAATAGCATTGCGCCAGGTATTGCTGGTTAGTCCCCAAAACATTTTTCCGATGGTTAAGCTCCTCTCGTAATAACTACTCGTGGTCTATCTCTTCATGTGGTCTATATGGTGTGGGACAATTGTGTTTTCGTGAAATTGCTTTTCTGAAGACAAAATCCAACAAAGCGATTTGGACTTCGACTCACCAGGCCTAAGCAGAGCGACAAAAGTCTGACAGCTGAATGTGCTTGTAAAACTGGGCAGCAAAACAACTCCTAAACGATAAAGGGCTGTGGCGTGGTGTAGAAATCATCCGTCGGGTGAACAAAATGCATCGCCAAAGGTAAGTTCTGCTGCAAGGTAGGCCGAACAGGTCGGAATGCCCTCCAGAGCCTCGGTTTACACTGGATCTGACACCGTATTATAAGTTTCCCGCAGAGTTAGTCGCTAGTTCTTCAATTCTTCCCCTCTACCATGACTGTTCACTACGATCTCCGAAGGCCTATTCTGCACACGGTAGTGTCGTGTAGACGAGAAAAGTCACATTTAAGGTCACTTTAACCGCTGGACATCTGTGGCCCGTTCATATATACTTGGAGGTCTTGCATATGCAGCATGCATTTGAAAAGCCCAATGTTACATTCAAACAGACGAAAACCTGCTTAGAATGTTACCAGCTGATTTAATCTCTGCGGTGACAACACGAGTCCCGTCCATAAGCCGGTCATCAATAACAGCCAGCGCAAATTGTTAGACGAATTCAAAAATATCGGGAGCGGGAGCCAGGTGATTCAAATGGATCGTGAAGTGCGGCCTATCTAAGGACTTCTCCCTTGTACCATTGTAATGCTTGGAAGACATTCTTCCGACTGGGGACCACAAGTCTAGAAAACATCAACATCAGAGTGAGTTGCGCGGTCAAGCCAGACCACAGGTAGAGTGAGGAGGTTTCGGTTTTTTGTGGAAATCTCTAAGAAAAAAGACATTGCTGTCATTCGAGTGCTAACCAGGGCATCTATCTTTAGCGCCGACAGAAACACGGCTCAGAGGAGTCAGGTTTACGGGCACATCATCGGCAGAATCTGTCACTAAAACCAAGGATGGATCGTGATTTCTGCAAACCTGGTGAAAGGAATAAAAGCCTTCGTTGCGGAGTTATTCATTCGGAAATGACAACTGACCGGTTACAGACCATTGAACAGGGAAGCAAAACTCTAATCTATATCTTAGTTACAAAAACTGGACACAGATCTTCTCCCGAACGAGTCTTCCTAGAGATTCGTTGCCTCCACTCATTCGTCGGTCAAATCCAAGCAAATGTTACAAAGTGGCCCCACGAATTCCGCAACAGAATTCCCTTTTTCAGTTGACGCGAAGCGAAATTCTACGAACAACACATACCACTCGCGTGCCTCCCGATCAGTAGTATCGCCGTTACACTGGTAGTCGACCGTTGCCGTCTAAAGGTGTCTGAAAAACATCCAGTCCATCCTTGTTCCTTGGCGTAGATCTGCCTCGGTATCCAGGACGTCGGACAGTTTCACTTATTGTATTTTTATTGGATTACCAAACATCCAGAATTATCGTTCAGCGTCTCGTGTCTCCATCTGCCGAATTTTTACGCTTTCCGGATGGAATTCATGACCCCGGTCTTCACTTACTAAGATCCGGAATGGAGGGTCATGTTTTCTGATGGCTACCTTGCGTCCGTTTATCTGAGTCATCATCATCATTATCATTATCATCATCATCATCGTCGTCGTCATCCACAGCATGATATCAGTGTTCAACACTGATGCTTCACAGCCGTATAATCATGACTTATTTGAAAGCCTTATTGTAAAGAAAAGAGTAAAGGTGGACGGGGAAGGGACTTAGTGCAAGCTTACCACAATCATTCCGAGGTGCCTACACCTCCAGACATTCATTCAGGCAATCTGGATAGAAACTGACAACAAGCACGCCACTGACATCAGTTGGCAGCCATATCTTGTTGTGTCTCCAACCAGGCACAGTGAGGATCATGCAGTCCCCATCCTGGAAGGCGAGTAGCGCCGACAGCACCCAAGCATTTCGTGATCCCCTTCATACTCCGCCGCCAGGTCAAGGGCTTGCCACCTCTCTGTTTACGCCACTCCGAATTGGGCATGGAAAACCGCACTCTCTTCGGCAAACGATGATTCGGCATACGTAACACGTCCCAACCAACGCAGCTTTTGGTGCTGGACACATTCTTCAATGGAAGTACCTGCTACACAACCGAAAACGCGCTTTCTAACTGCCTCATTACAGATTCGCCGACACCAACCCACGCGAGCTATGGTTCTGAGACAACGATTGTCGAACACCTGAAGACGTCTCAGTTCCGCTGCTCGAATAGGCCAAGTCTCACAGCCATACAACAAAACAGCCCGTACTGTAGCTCGATAAACACGTCCCTTGAGATTCAGGGACAAACCATTCTGACGCCATAGGTGTCTCAAGTTAACAAACGCGGCCCGAGCCTTGCAGATTCGT
>NW_008752109.1:245885-247044 GCF_000715545.1 Opisthorchis viverrini
GTAAGTGGCGTGTTCAGTGACTGCACGTCCACAAGCATGACCTTACGCTTTTTGGGTGCAAAGTGCATACCAAAGGACGGGATGACTTTAATCAGTTCATCCAAGAATACTCGCGCCTTTTCCTTCTCTTCGAACATGAAAACGGATACCGTCTGCACATTCCAGATCGACGAGGTTTTCTTCACAGGCTATTTGAACTCCAGGATTTTGGAGACCCCGCAGCGCTCGTCTCATTGTTTCATCGATCACAAAGTTAAAAAGGAATGGGGAGAGTGGGCATCCCTGACGGATACCGCTTTGTGTGCGGAAGCTTTTGGAGAGCTCTCCGTATACTCGCACACGTCCGGAAGCCCGAGAATACAAAGAACCTAGTATGTTTACAAACTTCCGGAGTATTCCTTGGTGGGCAAGCGTGTCAAGAAGAACAGACCGATCAACCGAGTCGATGGCGCCTCTGTAATCCAGGAATACTGGAATTGTGGGTCGCTTATACGTATGGCGTTGTTCTAGCACCTGACGCATTGTGAAGATTTCGTCAACACAACCCCTACCAGGCCGGAATCCCGCTTGCTGTTCTCGAGTCAGTATCTCACGAGCCACCGTAAGGCGACGAAGCACAACTGACGCCAACAGTCTCGTTACAACCGGGGTCAAGCTGATCCCCCTGTGGTTACCACACTCACTGCGCACCTCTTTTTTGAAAACGGGGACTGTCACCGATTCTCTCCAGTTGTCTCGGACAGACTCCTTTTCCTAAATGCAAATAATCTCCGGGAATTACCGGCTTTCTGGGCCTCTTCCATTTCTCAGGCTTTCTGTGTCCACCATACTTCACAGTCGGATCGCAAACTCACTTTCACTTGGTGTGTAATAACTCTTCGCACCGGGTTATGTTCGGGACCGACTAGGATAGTTTTTCGAGATTTAAGTAATGCCACCGTTCGGTCTGATATCCAGTGCTTGAGTGCGCCTGGTTGGGTCGTGCCACAGGCGAAATTCTCAGCACTATACAAAGAGGTGGCAATCTCGTCCCAGTATGAGTTCACATCTGATGGTGGAGCGTATGGAAGAGACTCTAGAAGACGATTCTTGTAAGTTCGTCTGAAATCCGGATCCGCCAGTCTTTCAGCTGCCATGCGATTTGTCCGCACCTTACGCG
>NW_008752109.1:247596-278334 GCF_000715545.1 Opisthorchis viverrini
TTGAATTCTCGTTTCTGAGACACAGCACACATCAATGCCAAGCGAGTCCAGTGTGAGTGCAAGAGCAGCTTGCTGTCCTGCTTGCTTCAGAGTGTGGACATTGAACGCGGCCAGATAGACTAGGTGTCGAGGCTTGAGGACTGATTTGGAGATTCCTGAAGATGTTGGCACCATGTGGCGAGCAGATGCTGCACGCAAAACCGATGTATGACGAACGGAGTCATCAGTCCTAAGTGTTGGGCCTACAAGGAGAGAGTTATTAATGGGGTGGGGAGAGTGGGAAGAAAAAGTATGGAACCCGGTTTTTTAGCTAAAAGGATTCCGATTTCAGGTATGTGTTCAGATATATTCTTGATGTAGCTTAAAAATATCTACCTGGTTATTTGTTCCTGCTCTTACTGCTGCTAAGGTATCTTTTTCAAGCTTCTCTTAATAAAATTCCTTGGATATCCATTGGTCTAGAATACTCTGAACAGATGGCCTTCTTAATTTTTCCTTAGCTTTCTGGGGCTCCAATGAATGCTCAACCTTTTGAACAGGATTTAAATGCAGCTCTTCTTTTGTCCCTTGGGATGTTTGCTGTTGTGGCTCGGTAAGTGATCCTTAGCGTCTCCGGCATACGCAGGTTTTGCAAGTATCGTCTACTCTCCTTTCACTAAAACGCCCAAGAGTGGTGGTCGGTTATTCCTTCATAATTCAATGGCAGTTCAAACAGCTCTTTGGGCTTCACATACGCATTGTATGCTTCATCTCTTTTAAATACGTCACAAGTGTTGCCAACTTATCCAATCCATAGCCTTGGAATGATGGTTTTTTGTACCACCACACCCCACTCCACTACGTCCCCTAACAACGCACTGATGATGTCACCCTGATTGGTGATGAAACGTCCGCAACCTGATTGCCCTGATCAACGAACAAACCAACGACCATCTGCGCTACCTCAGTTACAACCATCCTCCACAATAGCTAAGAGTGGGCGTGGCAGGAACAAACTTGGTTAAGAAAGACCTTCTACGTAAAAAGACAATTTTGAGGGAAGTATGATCCTAAACAAGTAAACAGTTTCTTCTACTTTGTTCACATTTTACAATGATACAAATGGCCGAATAATTAAAATGTTGGCATTTGAAGAAGACTTTATGCAGAGGGACCTTTGCACAATACATATACTCAACTGCTGTGATGTATGTTAGTTCCCGGCAGACTGTAATGCGACTAGTGCGGTGGTTGAATCTGACTGAATCCGACTATGTTCTGACTTTATAGGAATGAAAAACATAAAAGCACGCGGAATATCCCGTCCAGACTAATGAAAAAGTGTATACATACCTTCTGAAGCGATGCGTTTTCTTCTTTGAGCGAATTCACACTGGATATGAGATAGCTTTGTGAGTGCTGAAATAGGGATAGAAATGACAAATGCCACTTCATGTCAGCGGAACCAGACATGATGTATCCTATTACTAATAATAAAATGCAAAATAGCAAGAATAATAACTAACATTTAGAATAATGCGAAGGCCCAAACTAAACCATCTTTATATGCATATCATCATCTCCGAAAATTTTGGGTGGGAAAAGTTTCCAATTTGGTTATATGCAACACGGATGTTTGATGTTTTCAGTGGCATGGATGGGGCAGTACCCGCAGGCCAAATATAATAGTGCTAGAAATTGATGGGATTCAATAATACCAAGATAGCACTCTGCCGAAAATGGAAGAGATACGGTTTAGGGTGGACCAGTGTCCAATGAAACGACGGTATGAGTACTTGTGTATGTTCGTGTCACAAGAGCCATTAGTCAGAGTGGTCTGGATGCACATAGATGGATTGTGAGTGTCACTTTTTCTGAATTGATTTGATAAAACCCTATCCATTATTTTTAAAGCGCGAGCATGTGGTTGGTAGTACCCATCAGGTGTGTTTGGCAAATCCCGTTGTAGTATGGGTTTACAGGTGTTTTCTGATCCTTTTGGATGACTGCCTTCTCTTACGATCGATAACGATGGCGTCACAAACACACACAAGTACCCACACTGTTATTTCGTTGGACACTAGTCCACCATAGACTATGTTCTCCATTTTTAACCGAATTAGATCTTGACATCATGAGATCCCATCAATTTATGGCACTGTTATATTTGGTTTACGAGTGCTGGCCAGCCCAAAGGCATCGAAAACAGCAACACTTGCTACTTCTGTGCTCTATTTGAAATCTTCAGCCTGTTAATTTGTTTGTACTTAAATCTTCACCATTTCACTGTCGAAACATTTACCACCCTTCATAATAAATAGTTTTCACCTACTTCTGATGTTTACTCACATGATGCTGTTTAGATCCACCTTTCCATGGTGATGGTGAGTGTCATCCGTACTCCGCCAGTAGTGAAAGTTGGCTGAACAGTTGATGTCCAGTGGGGCTTTCCTGCATCAAAATCTTTATGAGCCAAATACTCCAAACCCATCCCTTTTTGATCTGGGAATACAGACCAATTCAAATTTGCACTTTCTGGAAATTTACGTGCGGCCAAAAATACACGAGACCAACGACCATTTAATTATCAGCAATAAGTTTGTTTGAGCCAAGTCAGTACCAGAATAAATCAAATCAGCGGCCAATTTACTGAGCGAATTAGATAGTATGAACTTTCAAAAGCAATTTATTACATTACTTCATCATTTCATCCTCAGCGCTTATTCACTTTTTCACGAAAAAGCACTTTCGTGAGAATGAGACTGCAAACCTTCAAGTTTTTTAAAAGCAAATAGTGGCGTTAGTAGAAAAACAACACGTCCTTTCCATTACAAAAATATCTCTCGAGGTACATGTGTTGGTTATAACAATTCAGATTTAGCTGCAACTACAGTTGCATATTTTGTAGGATCAAGTATCCGCAGGGGTTCATATTCAGAGGGTACATAGGGATTTCTGGTGAGAATGATGACTGATAACAACCCTGTCACATACGTTCTGAATTCTGATTACATCATGCATTTTTAAAATATTTTACTGTTCGTATGATGGGATATATTGCTTTCTGTGCAGTGATGAGTTACCTGGAAACTACATACTTCATGTGTATTCCCCCCAATATTTGTAGTATGATTGTTTTGTGTGTACAGCAATTGACCCAATTAGCAGTCCAGCCAAGTCAAATCTATTCACAGAACCCGTGGAAACGGCAGTCTAGTGCATAAGCTTGTTTGAGATATTGACCACCAAAACGTGACATCCTACTAGTATTATTTCCCTAAAGCATTTCCATTGTGAATCGTCCTTCTGAGTGTTGAATCAGCTTGTTTGGAAATGTGGAAATCTAGCCTCTTATTTTCAGGGGTGTTTTTCTTTGAATAGAGCGGAAATGAAAAAATCATGTCCCGGGAAAAGGTCATTTGTCTTAAGTTTGTATCTATGTGGGGATTCCTTGTGTGAATGAGTGCGACCAAAGTTTTTGAGAAACACTTGAGCTAAACCAGCAGGTGATCCAAATTCGCATACTAATCATCAAGCAAGTGACCCAAAATCACTTTAGAAAGCCTAAATGTGAGACTGCATACCGTAATTAAAGTGTTGCATGTGTAGCGGACATTTCCATGTCCCCTCAACCAACTTCACTTAATTTGTCCAGTACATGGGTGTTTACTAGATCCCACGACTTACCTGCTACACAAGCACACAAGTCACGTGACAAACGCCGTTCCACCCGCAACCTTGACCGACTACAAGTCAGTTCCTGTTTAGTACGCACGGAACGATTCATATTTTATACACACATCAAACTTTCCTATATATAGGAAGCGACAACACAGTCAACACGCACAGACTCGCGCGCGCGCAGGGAGCAGGACGTCAACCTCTCCACAAGTCCACGGACAATCATGGAACACGTGTAGCAGCCAAACTGCGGAGAAAACACGTTACCGCCGTCCGGACTTTCACCAAGGGACTCTCACATACGATAAGTTCCTTTATTGACTTGCTCCCATTTCGCATTGTATTCATTTTTATACGTGTCGCAACCACACTAAAAAACTTCTATTAGTGCACATTCACCTTCTGATTTGTATTATGGCTATCGCCACCTGTGCACTAATAATTGGTGAGCCCGACGTTTGTGAACCCACGTAACTCCTGACAATTATTCATTTGGACTCCCATATATTCATATTTCTACTCATGTCTGACACACCTACGGCTCAGTCACCAAAACTCTCATTACCTCAGACAAATATCAATGCCGCGTCTGTCCATCTTCCATCATTCTGGAACTACTTCATGCATCCATTCGCTCCATCGGCAATGTGCTGGCAAGTTTTTCTCATGGTCTACATTACATTTCAACCCCCGACGTGACAATACCATGTCAGATCCTCTTGCACATGTCATTCCCTCACCTTCAACTGCACCGACACCCAACATCAACGCCGCCTCTGTTCATCTTCCATCATTCTGGAACTACATCTTGCATCCGCTCGCTCCATCAGCAATGCTCTGGCAATTTCTTTTCTCATGGTCTACATTACATTTCAACCCCCGACGTGACTCTCATCTCTGAAACTCTTTATTCAAAGTTTCTTATGGCGAATATGAACAGACATATACGTTCATGGACAAGACTTTGTCTATAATGTCAACGTTCAAAGATACTTCGCTATACTCACTCACACATCGGTACCTTTCCCACTTCGGACTACCGATTCGACCATGCTCACTCGATGCTGTCGGATGTCTCCCGCAACTATTTTTCTCTTTCGCTGGAGGGGGAGTATTTGTAGCGGACATTTCCATGTCCCCTCAACCAACTTCACTTAATTTGTCCAGTACATGGGTGTTTACTAGATCCCACGACTTACCTGCTACACAAGCACACAAGTCACGTGACAAACGCCGTTCCACCCGCAACCTTGACCGACTACAAGTCAGTTCCTGTTTAGTACGCACGGAACGATTCATATTTTATACACACATCAAACTTTCCTATATATAGGAAGCGACAACACAGTCAACACGCACAGACTCGCGCGCGCGCAGGGAGCAGGAAGTCAACCTCTCCACAAGTCCACGGACAATCATGGAACACGTGTAGCAGCCAAACTGCGGAGAAAACACGTTACCGCCGTCCGGACTTTCACCAAGGGACTCTCGCATCCGATAAGTTCCCTTTACGACTTGCTCCCATTTCGCATTGTATTCATTTTTATACGTGCCGCAACCACACTAAAAAACTTCTATTAGTGCACATTCACCTTCTGATTTGTATTATGGCTATCGCCACCTGTGCACTAATACATGCTTATTTGAGACGATATGGTAGCCAATTTGTAAACCTATCTTGAAAATGGCTATCGCCACCTGTGCACTAATACATGCTTATTTGAGACGATATGGTAGCCAATTTGTAAAACCTATCTTGAAATTTTTCGTTAAGCTCCATCGTTTTCTGTGGGCTTCAAGGTTAAGCAAGTGTTCTGGACATCTGATGACAGCAGACTTAACTTAAGTTGAACCGCTATCAGATTTAACCAATAAGCTCACCCAAGAATAACCACATTCCGGTTAGGAGTGAGGTTCAGCTAGAAATCGGTCCCTTTTGAAAGACTACATTTCAGCTCCCAAAACAGACTACTACTGTGGTTTTGGGAAGGGACTTACCCTCCCACCAAGGACCCAGGCGCAAAATTGGCGTTTTGGTTTTCTATAGCTTAAGCAACCAAATAGGTACATGAATAAACTCAAGTACGTACATCTGTTTTCAAAGTGGTCGAGTTTGCTAAACATGATTTCTAGCAAACCGAATCTTAAAAGCTACAAGCATTTCTCATAAATAAGCTCTTCTGAGAAGATGTCACTGCCCCAACGCAGGTGCACTTGCAATCCCCGTCTTCCACGATTAAGCAGGCACGCCAACTTTATTTTGGTGGTCTGTTTGAATAGCGTACGCACTTGAAAAGCTATAACCAATATGAAATTAAAACTTAATGTTGGAAGCGAAGCAAAGTTTAAAATCGGTTGCACAACTCGATGGTTCCATTAGAATGAAAATTTATAGATTTGCGTAAGCCAGTGCTTCTCCAAAGTCTCAGCTCACCAAGCCTCAGATTACAGAGTACGATATCATCACTCATCTTAATATATAATACTTGAACTACAGCACCAGGACTGTTGACGAAATGAAGTCATTTGCAACTTAAGGTGATATTAACGAATGGTTCAGCTGAATCTCTCACCTATAATATCCTGATTAGTGTACCAACTGAACCATGAGGCTGCCATTGTGCAGTACATTAGTTCAAGAATCTATGGACGAAGAATTCAGTTAAATATCTTGTCAACACTACAACTATTTGTGAATGCTCGCATTCCGCAAACTACGTACGATATGGCGTTCAAAAGGACCAAAACTTGATGAGATCCAAATAGGACGGGACCGGTCATGAGTTGTCCGAGAGTTTCCAGTAATCTTAGGAGAAGAATGCTTTCTCAGTGATATGGCGAAGTAAGATGTCACACAGTCAAACCCTGATAAAAGACTTCCGCTGCGTGTGCATGTCAACTTTGGCCCTTGCACCTTGAGAACAGATCAACTTGAGTTCTTCGGCAAGCTTCCTACAACATAGAACCCAGAGTAATCACACTACGGTAATCGTTGGATGGCACCAAAAAGCGCCTCATGAGAACAGCCAAACACCGCGGAGCCGATAATCTAAAGATATCAACGTGTTTCTTCATCACCCCGCAATTTATCCATCTCTTCTGAAGCTCATTGTACTACTGCCTGTTGCAGTGGTAGAATAGAACAAGGTCCCCTTTGTTTTTGGGATGGCTTATGTTATCGTGAACCATGCACCCAAATCATTTCCGTTCAATCCGGAATTCAGTTTCTGAACGATTTAGCCTCTTTGTAGCCATAACCTTATAGAACCTTTCTGCTCAATTGATTCTCTTTCGAACAAACGCGGACAAACATGTGGCTTCGTCAGTAAAAGTAGCCATCACTGAATGCGATGCTACTGCTATCTGAAATACTGTCACATTGGTTGTACTGTCAACCTGATACTGGCCTTGCATTTTATGGGTAGGACTTGAAAGCATTAGAACAGATCTATTGGGGCGACAAATCAGCGAAGTGTTTTGCCATGCATGCTGCACGGCCGTGGCGCCTTTGGGAGCTGCAAAAGTTAGACTGGACTCCAGCTGATATGTACGCTGAAGTGGTTCAGTTCACATACTCAATGCCGTATTTGTGCACAGTGACGTCGAAAAACTCCGCATCTATCACTCCCTGCTATTTGGCCTCAAAGTAATCACTGAAGTATAGGTGTACTCACGTTCACACTGAAAAAAATGTAACCACTTAGTGAAGCAACTGGTGACATTCACGCATGTAGTGACATGTGCTCTGTTAAGAATGGCAGCCTCAGAAGCTGCACGCGTAACGTTCAGTGCACAAAACTCAGGACGTATTTTCGAAGAGCCAATGCTGCAGTGATGCCTAAATAGTAAGGTAGATAAACTACCGCAAACACGCGATTAACAGCATCCACGAACACGACAGTAATTACTACTATGCATTTTACATTGTCCAGATAAGTCACCGGTTTAAAAAATATGAACATGAGTGGGAAATACGATTATAATCTGTCAACAAGGATGAGTTAGACGGCTCGAACGACTGAAACATCTTTCTCGACGATAAGAGGTGGTCAGCTTCCTCGAACCAGCATCAAATTACGCTCGCTTGAACAATCATGGTCCTGTTCTTCCATATTTTTTCCACTAAGTTTATGGCAAAAAAAGAAAATGCTCTGTTGGACTGTTCTGGAATGTATGTAGCTCGGGTGCGCTGTTTGGTTGTTGGTCTGTTCGCCGAGCTTGGCAGTTGGATTGCAAACGTTTCATCACCAATCGAGGTGACGTCGTCAGTGCAGGGTTGAGTGGGTGAATTCCTCCTCTTCTGTCTGTGATTATATAGCTTCTAAACAGTATCTGGTAGTTCTGGAAACGGTCGTCGTGCAGTTTGATTGGTCTCCTGTGAATCTCGCGTGGTCTCAATCTCCTGTGTCTGGTTCGTTGGGTGCATACAATTCGGCAGTTCTGTATGTGGTTGTCATGCTGTGATTCGGTCGTTTCCTTCTTGCTTTGTGGGGTGGTTTTTGCTCATTTGATTGGCCTTCTGGTTTTCATGATTGTCTTCCTTTGACCCAATTAGTCCGTTGGTTGCCCTTAGGTTTCTTAGCTCCGAGTCCCGTGACTGTGTGGCTACTTCGCTCGTAACGGCTGATAGACTGGGTCAATGTCGATGTGTTTATTGATCGATTTTTGTGTGGAGTACCACGCCTCGGCAAATTCTCGCTCACGCTTTGCGCTTGCGTGAGCGAGTATTTGAACATTGTCCCAATTGAACGTGTGTCCTTCTCTGTCTTCGTGGATTGAGACGAGTGACATTGGGTCATGTCTTCTACTGGCAAGCTTGTGTGCGTGTATTCTCGTAGCAAGTTTTCTTCCCGTTTGGCCAACATAATGTTTGTCGCAGTCGTTGCATTCAAGTTTGTAGACCACGTTAGTCTTCCTCAAAGCATCCAAACTTCCCTTTGGTTTCGAGAGGGCTCTTCTCAACATGTTTGTAGGCTTAAAGGCGACTGCAATTCCATGTTGTCGTAGGTGTCGTGCAATCATCGCCACGTTTCTGATATACGGCAGCGTAATCTTCCTCTGTTCTGGTTGTTTTGACGGATCAGCCCGATGTTGGTCTCGTAAGCACCTCCATATGAAATTCCTCGGGTAGCCGTTATTTCGGAATGTCTCGAAGAGTCTTCGTTCTTCTTTTTTCTTCGCCTCTGTTGTGTTGCAATGTGTCTCTATCCGCTTGAATAGAGTTCGAATACAGCTCCGCTTGTGACAGTCCGGATGGTTGCTGTGGTAATTCAGAATCTGGTCCGTATGCGTTTCTTTCTCGTAAACTTCAGTTTGTAGTTGGCCGTTTGTTGTCCTTGTTACGAGCACATCTAGGAACGCCAATTTGTTGTTCTCCTTAGTTTCCATTGTGAACTGGATGTCGGGAAACGCGTTGTTCAGCAGTTCCTCCGCTCGTAGTAGTTCATTTTTCTTTACACCAGCGAATGTGCCGTCCACATATCGTACCCATATTTTCGGTTTGATATCTGGTAGTACGATTCGCTCCAGTTTCCGCGATGAGTCCAGAGATTGGTGACCCCATTGGCGCTCCTTTGATCTGTTCGTAATATTCACCATTGAACTCAAAGTAGGTTGTCAAGCACAGGTCTAGTAGTTCACATATTTCTTCTTTCCGAGCGTTCCGTTGATGTTTCTGCGGTTGTCCAGGAGTTCGGCCACCGTCGTCCATGCTCCATTCAAATCAACCAATGTGAACAGTGAGGTTACATCAAAGGACACAATTATTTCGTCTTCTTCGATTCTCTCTTGATCTTACTAGAGCTCAGCGACAATAGGCAAACTCGACCATACGGGTACCTGAAACCCGCTTATTTGGCATGCAGGAGAAGGGGATTATCACCATACTACCAATAGGTCCTGGAAGCACCATAATTACCACTCAAGAACAAGTGAACATGTTCACTCCTGAGGACTGACTGAAGTACGTCCAATGCCTCAGAAGACAACCGCTGATATAAGTCGTCCTGCTATTGAGAAAAGGTGTTCAAACACAAGATGACAAAGAATTATTCAGTGAATAAATTCTTGTGTATTATGCAAGTAGGTTTTCTCTGAGTTTCAGCCAAGCATTTAGTGGTCCAATGATCCTTCTAAGAAACTGAAGGGTGGTGTCAATGGAGTTTACGTTTGAAACTCCATTGCTAGCACGAATCATACGCACCAGCAACTGACGATAAACCATGATTCAGTTTAATGGAAAAACAATAACGGGTTACTTACCAAAAGGTATTCCACCAGCAGTTGTGCCAACTGAAACAGTTTTATCAGGTTACCGTCGACATAACGTATGTCCTGTGTAGGAGGAGAGAGGAATGCACATGTAACGACAAAAAGTGTGATGAAAGCATAGTGGCGAACCGGTACTGCAGAAACGAAATGAGACATAACAGAGGCTTTACAACAGCGCCGATCGCTTGTGGAGCACTCGAAAACCAAACAGTTGAGAATACGAACAAATCGAATTCAGTCTTAACATTACTCTGTGCATGAGTATAATGAAAACATTGTGTTTGGTGTCAATTCATGGAAAATCAGTCGACAACTCAAGTGCCATTTCAATAGAAACATAACGTGAACTTCATACACCGCATCTAGCGGAAGAATAACACAAGCCATAGATTCAGTTGAGTCTCTGGTTATCACCATTCTAATTCGCGGGCAGGTGTTCGTCTTCACAAGGTTATACCTGATACAAGAGTGAAATATCCACGATTGCTCAGTCACAGTATCCATTAAGGTGTCGTCAAAATTGCGCGCGAAAGCCTTCTATCACATTCAGTTGCGATCAGATATTCTAAGGTGAGTCCCCACACAATAACAAGTTTCTCATGTGCTACTAGGGGAGAGCCACATCTCAAGCAAGGATGACAAGCTTTCCTCATCTGAAAAGTTCTGTGTTGATTTTGAAATACGGAATGAAGTATGGTAGCTATCAGCAAAAAACAAGGTACCTAAATACATTGCCCCCCTCAAAATGCCTTTCAGAGACGTTTATTCCATTGCCAGCTGGAAGGTATGGCATACTGAGGCGGACTTCAAAAAATGCCATTTGAGTTGTCTTTTTAGATGGTTTTTCCCTGGTTTACTAGATTAGTTCTTAATTTATTTTAGTTTTTTAATACCAATCAACTAAAAATGGTTCTTAAAAGTAAAGACAGCGCTTTACAACTTGTCATTAAACAATTTCCAAACATTCTTGTCTCCAGAAAAAACGGACTCCATACATTTACCGCAGTATCGGCTGACATCAAGATTTTGTGCAGTATTGCTCATTAACAGAGACCTATGTTTTCCGCACCAGAGTTCTCTTCTTTACTTGGCAGATTATTTTATTTGGATTCGGTTAAACGTTATGACTTATGTCGCTTCTTACTTCGCAACTCATTATGTTGGATCCTGAGCCAGTCGGACCTCTCCATATTCGTTTGAACTAAAATGGTGAACATTCTGGTCAGCTTAATACGGCAGTGGTTCTCCATTACGTTTTCAGAAAGAAACAAGCATTAGTCAGGTGATTGTAATTGAGAGATATCTGCACCCTGTGTTACCATTTCTTTTATTACTGCTTACCTCATTATCCTTGTTCGGACTGTCTAAACCCCCAGGGTTTCAATAGAATCATTTAATAAGGTTGAATGCCAATAATTACCATGGTCTCGTCACAACGCTATTCAAACCCTCCAATTTTCCAATACAGATTGGAAATGGCTTTCACTTTTATAAAAGCTAGACCTTCAACTTCTACTAACTTTAAAGTTGTCCACAATTCCAGCAGCATTTGTTTTTGGATATCTCCCTTGTTAATTGCTTTTGTTCATGCTAGAAAACTTGCAGCCAGAGATAAAAACGTCTGATCCCGCCGTGACTTTACTCAGGGAAACGCACATAAGTCTGCACCGAGGAAAGTCGTAGCCAACTATATACAAAGCGCCGTTTGCTTTCCCCTCTAGTTTATCTGGCGAGAACCGATTTTATACCTTCTCCGGATCACAGCGTGTGTATCAGAACATCGAAATCGTTTCCACCTCAGTTGTCTCCAACAGAGAGGCATTAGTTGGGGCGCTTCTCTCTGATGAAGCATGTACAAGTTATGCGCTCTTCAACAATTTTCATATCTGTCACATATTAATTTCACCATTCTGCACAATCTGATGTTTTCTTGGTGAACCCTCATGAAGTGAATGCGTAAAATGAAGACGACTTTATTTTACGGTAATGGCAACGAATTCAACAAGGAAACTGAGTGAGGAAAATATCAAAAGCCAGAAAGCAGTGGGCTTTGTCTTCAGTAGTATACTGAGCAAGTCATCACATCTTTATCGCGTGTTAAAGAACGAAAAATCAAACCTTGCTATACAGGCGGCCACATCGGTAGACCGTGGGTGACGATAATGAACCCATGTATTTGCTTTGCTTGTCCGAGTGAAATTATAATTTGGGTTCACTTTGCTTTGCACGGCACAAACGACGTAGGCGTGGAGATTTAGCACTTCCCACGGTTTCCTCTGGAAAAAACTAAGCAATCCGTTTTAATTTTATTAACTGGCCTTATCTGAATTTGAAGCATCGCGTCCGATAAAATCTAACTGTGCAAGTATATTTACCAACAATTTACACGGTTAGGGGCATGATATGTGATATCATAGTGAGTGAAACTCAGAAATGACCAGCAAACAGATGAATGTCTGAGTTTCTTTCAAATTTTATCATGCGTAACTATCTTCACTTGAACAATGAGGAACATAAGTTTTATCTCGAGATTTCTGCATTCGCCCACAGTACAGTCTGGTGGTAGTAGCACGGTAGGATTTATTTTGGTGTAACTCACCACTTCACAAGTTATGTCACAGAATGCTACTGATGACAGAACATCCTGTAATGTTCCGACATCCATCTCGTTGATCACCTGATTCACATCAATTGAAGCTGAAGGATAGGTGGTTTATGACTTCCAAATTTTGCACTTACCAAGCCGCCTCCAGTCAAGCTTCTCCTTTCGTTGCCGAAAGACAAATGGATGTATTGGTGTATTCCTAAGAGAGTATTCTTTTCTGGTTGTCATGGTGTATTTTCGTAAGCACCCAACAGCGATGTTTAGATCGTGGTTTCCACAACTAATCTCCAAGACTGCACTGAAAAGAGAATCAAACACGAGATCAAATATATTATATGGTAGGGTTTTGTAAGTGCAGCAACAGTGGCCATGACATGAGAGGAAAATCCTCAACGGACTCACAACACCAGTGACCCAAAGCCTTACGGCAAGAGATGTTCGTGAATGCTTATTTTGCAGGACCTATCGCCATGACAAAATGGAATGATAGGTCCAGTTCAGTAAGCATGTTTGGCAGCTGCATGACATGTAGTCTGTAGACAATCGGATGAAAAGATCGGAATAAGATGAAGATGGAGGACTTTTAATGAACAACGTAAGCAACATATTCTGCACATCATCTTGGTTATGTGCGATTACACCTTATTGTACGTGACTGTGAATAGTTCACGTACGATACCAGAGAGATACTTTTCTAGCACACATTACGCCAACGTAAGAACACAGGAACTTGTCCAGGTGCACGTTGCCGGAATCGTATAATGATCAAGTGACAACATTAAACTAGGAACGGGTATAACGCAGCAACAAGGAACCTGCAGTAGATGACAGATTTTGACAGACTGGCATTTACTTAATAGGGGAAAAGATCTCGGTCTCACAAAAATGATTTCTGATACTTTTCCCCTCTTGGAGCTTCAGATGGCGATCACTCCTTCAATAATGGCACCTCGTCGGACTGCAAAATCTATAAGAAACGTCCAGTGAAAAGAAATCATTGCCACAACCCCGGTAGCAACCAACTTTTTAGCTTATTACCCCTCTAAAATGGCCCTGAATACTGCATGCCTCAATTGTCTTTCTGGTTTGCTTACGCGCGTTGCGCTGAGAGAATCGCGTCACGTTCAAATAATAGGATTGCAAACAAACTTGCAATAATACTAATATAAGATCTTGAACTGCATTCCCGGGTCAGTTGTCAAACTGCGAAGTTGACAGACTGTCAGATTGAAACACCAAAAACATTCGATCTTCTTACATACTTGTGCTTTGCATGCATTCGTTTGAAGTATGTGATATCCAGCTCGCAGTATAAAGCGGACCAAACACGGAGGAGCTAAGTGAAGAAGCAACATGGCTCCTATATTTGTCCACCACAATGCCCTTTCAGAGCAATTTTAGGGATGATTTGGGTGAAACACCAACAAGTTACTCTCCCTCCCTTGGGTCACGGAAGTACCAAGCCTGGCATGGAGACCGAGACAGGGCTCAATACAAATTACAGACTATCGCCACGTGACCACACGAACCAACTGAACGTCGCAGTCACCCTAGTTTGATTATCTACTTGTTGCTTTAGCCTTTAAGACGGTAAGTGTGAATGACTCATTTAACACTAAACTTAGATGTCATCTAGGGCTTGATGGCATATAGAATTTCACCCATTATTTACAGTCAAGTAGGCAAAGCCTTTTAAAGTGGGGAAACAAGATTATCCAAGAGGGAAAATTGTTAACGTGTACTGTTGACTGCCAAAGCATATTCAGTGAACGAAGACAAATAATTCAGCAGGGCCTGCTAGTCCTTCATAGCAGTTTTTGGGTGCATGATTAGAAACCCACAAAGGAATATCGTGGATAATGTAACTGGTCTCTTGAGTCAAGCACTAGTGGTACCCACACACAGATGAATTATAAGTGAAATCATCCTCCCTACTGCGATAGGTTTGTTCGTTCAGCAAGGTTATTAGTCCTAGAAAAAACCCTCCCCTATACTCAGGTGCCTAGCCAGATATCCTTAATTTCGCGTGGAATACTGAGAAAAGGGTTGCTGTTTAGTTGATCAAGCTACATGCAAAATACTTTATATACCTGTTTCAGTTTAATCGTTTTGCTTGGTATATCCTCCGCCCACCTGTATACACTGTAGCATTCTTCCTAAACACAGCTCGTCAACCTTTTGCGCATAGTGAAGTCACTGATGACGAGTTCCTTCATCTGGTCCAAGTTTTTTGGTTCGTCCTCATTCATGTTCTTCTTGCTGAAACCTCACAAAATGAAGTGGACCAGGGTGAGATGAGGCAAACACGATGGCGGTTGACCAATCCACTGTGTAATGAAATCTCTGTCACCGGATATCGCAATTGAAGGGACTATTAGTAGCTCAGGTTGTAATAATGGACAAACGTCCAAAACGTCTCATCACTATTGGACAGTGTGACCTTTGAACACCGCAATAGACATCACATAGCGCTGTACCTCCGGTGACGTTGCGGGGTTTGTCAGGGACATTTCTGTTCCAGAATGAGTTCATATCGTGAACTCCGCATGTGAATGTCTGCTGTAACCCTACCAGCAGTGTATGCATCCAAAGGTTTTGATGTTGTTGTTATTGCTGCAGTAACAAAGTTTCTGTAGGTCCTAACTATCGATTAACCTCGACCGGAGTCAAAATTTTGAGTGTAATCTTTTGGATAATATCACGGATAGACAAAGCGAATTTCCTCAAAGCACGGTAACAGAAGAACGAAATCTTGCTGCTGAACACAATTATGTTAAGTTTAGACCATACAGATTAGCAAAGAGGTACTACACAGGGGTGTACCCGTTTACCTTGGAAGAAGGATGCAGTGCTTGTGGTGATTTTCACAGAAGTTCGTCATCGAATCGCTCAATGACCAAAGCTCATACCTGTTAGAATGGATACACTTGGGTGTACTTCAACACCTGTTCTAATACCCTATCTACTGAATCAGTAAAATGGTCGCTGCCCCGTCCAGTCTGGTCTTGGTTACCACCGGTACTTGTCTATTCGGTGGCACACTAACCAACCAAGCAGCTCAGTACCACTGCAGCGTTTGTAGTGCGGTGCACGTTCTATTCTTGTCCTCAGAAAAGACAACAGTGCTTCACTGTTTGCGGTGGAACCGGCGTCAAATTCCTTGACTTAGGCAAAAACGCTCTCAAAATGCTGAACAACACTGTAGAGGAATCCATACTGCTCTCCGGCCGGAAACGTGGCCGCTGCCCGTGGAGGGCGTCAAAAGATTTTCAGTATTTGGTTATCGATGTCTTCAGAACATTGCTCGAGTGTGGTGGGAACACCGAATCAACGATGCTGAAATACGCCGAATGGCATTCTGAAGAAATAACGTGCCCACGAAGGATGACCTGATCACAGTGAATAGCTTTAACATTGCTCGAGTGTGGTGGGAACACCGAATCAACGATGCTGAAATACGCCGAATGGCATTCTGAAGAAATAACGTGCCCACGAAGGATGACCTGATCACAGTGAATAGCTTTAGCTGGCTTGGTCACGTTCTCCGTATGCCAGGCGACCGACTTCCTCGAAGGTTTAACTTTACAGGACCACGCAAATGGTGGTAACGAGGCAGGGTAGGTCAAAGAATTAGTTGGCGGAGAAATATGGAACCCAGGACCATATCCAGCATATCCAGCTGCGCTGGTCGTTGCCGCCGTCCTGCATGGGAACCTGGAGACATTGTCAGACATGACCTGGTCGTGCCCTCGATAAAGATCGTGCGTCCAAGCTGATGCATTTAATGCATAGCAACCTTCCCAATTCCCCCTTTAAATGTCCACTTACAGACGCACTAATTTATCAGCTCCCATCTCCAATTCGCAGCTACCTGCCCCACCTCCCAAATCATCGATGGACGAAAATGAGACAGCTACAACCGTTGTACGACAACCACGTGGTTCTAAAAGTTAGTAATAACAGGGATGATGATGAAGAAGATGAGGATGATGTTGATAATAATAATAATAATACACATCATGTAGCTGTCAGATTGGCCAACTGAATTTCAGTGCTCGCTCCAATATATCGTGGGAATAAGCCCATAGAGAACAAAGGTCACAATCGCCCTTGCTTCCACATTGCTATGCGACACTAGTATCCTCTCCCTGTTGAAGAATGTCCCCAAATTTGGTGATTATCCCTGCTGCAGCTAACGCCGATCGAATAGAATACTGTAATCCCCCGTCATGAAAAACGACGTAGCTAGTCTCAACTAGGTTAGTGCCATACAAAAGAATATCATACAAACCTCTCACAAGGCTGTTGAAAATTGTCCGACAGCTCATGACGAGCTTCGCCCTTCTTGAGGCTCATCAAGTAGGCGCAAGTCCGTGAACCTTATGTTCTTCCGGAACCCAAACTGCACGAGGTTAGCGAAGTACACTCATTTTCATACCAACATGGTTCTGACGACTGAACATCTTGTTCATTTGAATATTATCATAAACGATAGGTTCAGCTGAATTCCAGATGAGTCTCCCGCAAAAACCAGACTGGGATGAAAATGAGTATTCCTCAGATCTCGCAAACTTAAGTTTTCGATAGTAACTGGGACAGGAACCATCCAGTCGAAAAGAGACGGGTGTCTTTATTCGCCATGCATCTGAAAGATAGGCAGTTCCATCGCGTGGTTAACCAACCACGCATCTGCGAGTCTTCTCCAGTCGCAGTCAGATGAACGATGAATCAGGCGCGACTCCAAGATAATAAATGACGGATAAATAACAGGAAGCTCATAAACTCGCTGTGCTACTGGTCGTACGGACCGACTTATCTAACCAGTGCCCAAGGTGTATCCCCCTCTCATTCTGGTTATGCTGAATTCCTGCATCTAAACGTTCTAATGCATCCGTACGACTCCCATTGTTCCAAGATAAGCATTCGTTTGTCCTTGTCCACCATAAGCCTCCAGTTTTTATCGCGTCTGACTGTTCTCAGCGTAGTCTTGATTCACGTCGGTGAAATGCAAAACGAAGTGGAACGCGGAATTATCCTTTATGAAACACGAACAGAACAAATAATCCAAATTGAAAAACTAACGACCGATATCATATGAAAGGCAAATGGCGCCCGGAAGTTACCTACTGTGAAAAACGAACAGAACGGTTGCAAGCAGCCGAACAAGTAAGCGAAAAACGCGCTTGCACAGGTGTTAAAAGACTCACGGGTTTCAGCGAATTCTTGAGATATCCCAGATCCATTTTAAAATTTTGGCGTCAATGGACAAGCGCATCCGAATAGTCCAATAATCACTAGTAGCTTCTCGGAAGGGGCTTTGAACTCGCAGTTTTCCAACTCTTGTTATTACTTCTCTTATGAATTCCAATAACGACGCAAAGAAGGCTACTGACATCCACCGCGTTGGGAACACGGCTACAATGAAAAATTTTCTCCCTTGAAAAGGATCCACCGAAAAGCATTTGGGTCGATTTTTGCGTTGAGTTCATCTGTAAATAATCCATTTCGTCAATGTAACCATCTGGTTTGGCAAACCTTTGCATGCATAGTACCAGCATTAAAGTTTTGATCACCTTGCCGCATCTCTACTTCGTTGGCCTACAATAAGACGCACCGTTGCACAGCTATGGTTAGTGACGAAACGTTTCCAATAAAATTCTAAAGCTCAGCAAAAGATGCGATCGTCACTGCATAGTACACCAACCCGGAGCTGTAGTTGCACAGGTGTTTAGCAGTATGCTTGCGCCAGACATCCTCAGTTTTTGTTTATCACATCTTAGACACGTATTATCAGTTTGGTAGTTGACACCTCTGATGGATTACTTGTCTGGTGAGTCCAACTAACGAACATTTTTGTAAGCGATCACGATTCTTTGAAGTCAGCCCAATTCCTCTGTGATCGCCGCACTCAATTGCAGCAGATCTTTTAGAAATGGGTATCACTATCGACTCATCCCAGTTAGTTGTGATAACCTCTTTCACTCAGACAAATGCAAGTAAGGTAGAGAAGCACCGACTATGGATTTCATCTCCATTTCGAACAGAGCGGGTGAGCGTTCGCCAGGACCAGTATCTCGGTTGCGCTTGAGGGTCAAAATATATTCGCTGATTTCCTAAGCCGTCGGCTGTTTGAGGTGCACTGTACAGATGGTATATAGACGAAGACCAGAAGTATTACCACGAAAGGTCAAAACCGACAGCTTACTTAGCGTGACTAGGATGTTAAACAAAAATACAATTTGCACATACTCTGAGGGTGTATCTTCGATGCTAGGTCTTGTCTTTACACAGACGGTCTTAAAGTAGGTCAACCTATAGCAATTTGGCGTTGCAATTCGCAAATCTGATGCGTACGATCTCATAACTAAAAGTTGTTCAAGCTTAAGAGAATAACTAATGACCCTTTGTCAACCTTGCCGTTTGTAACGCCCTTGGATGGGATAATAATTTGAGTAGTGTATTTTGGCAGCTACGTGCATATCAATCATGCAGAACAAGCTAATCGCACTTTTTCTACTGGCACTGACCCTACTGACAAAGAACCCGCAAGACGCTGTGTTCATCAGGAAAATTGACACTGCTTACAACGTGTCTATGGGATCTCGATATCTGTGAGCATTCACGAACAAGTGTAAGCAGTTCCAAATTTATCTCTCGGCCCGAAGGCTTTGCTCCACTTCAAATGCTCCCATTCAAGACCGGAATTGACTGCGAAAGATTCAAATATGTATTTCCTTGGTGCTGCCAAAAATGAGCTCCATTAGTCGAGGAGGAGTCGAATCAAACTAAACAACCTCCCATCTTCCCATCTCACTGCCTGTGAACAAATGATTACATGCTGTATGCATTTTGCGTCGCTAACGGAAGTCCTTTTCTGATTTCTCCTTCCAATTTCGTTCCCTTGTATTTCTGTGAGCTCACAGTACATTGTAGTGAACTGATACTGGAGTCCTTTCCCCTAAAAGCAAGCACACAAGTTCATACACACTGTGGAATGCAATGCCAGAAGTAGTCCCGAACAGTATCTCGTGTGTGCCCATACGGCTATGACATTTACCACGGTACAGAGAATCTCTGGAATAAGGCCCCGTATATGTATCGCTTTGTGGCGGCTTTTCAGAAGTGAGATAGAACTCTACGTTAAATAATGGTTCTTCAATTAGTAACCACTCTGGAAAACTACAAATACTTGAGGAGTCCTTGGGTTTATAATGGCCAAGAAATTCTTGTAGCGACTAAGACTGAGAGGCATTTGGAAACCCAGCATGTGCATGTCGTTGTCGGCTCGCGCTCAACCTTTTGTTTTCCCTGAAGAACAGTCATGAAGCCACTAGCCAGGCAGCAAGGACCCGTGAAAATACGTAAGCAATCAAAATCCGCAGTTCGTCAAAAGAAAGTAAAGGCTGTGACGATGAAATATCTGTTGGGCAGTTGATGCATATCCCGACTGAAAAAATACCAGCGAAACCAAATCTTTGCGTTTTCGATGTCACCTATTGGCTCTGCATAATGGATTATAATTAGTTGGAAGAGGGAAAACAAACATATTGTGCAAGGATATTTTAATTAAAAATTTTACCACATTTCCGCATCTAATTTAGCTTCAACGCAGAATGCCATAAATCAAGTCATAACAATCTACCACATAGGAAAACAAAAATACCGTCGCACTCACACCATAGAGGATGGTATCAGAGGCTCGAAAAGTTAAGATACTTTGACTAGTGAAATCCATTTGCTACAGTCCACGTTGCTCTGCCATGAGGGCTACAGAAGTGCTAGATTTTGAGTCGCACAATACAACTGAATATGCGTTTCTTGAAGACGCTGAAGAACACGAAAGTCACTAGCATATTCAACACAGTGGATGAACACTCAGCTCAAGAGTCAGAAAATATACATCCAGGGGTTCCTTAAATTTTCTGACATCGTTTTTAGACTGCTGACCCAAATATTAGAATTTGCTTTGGAGGAAGAAAGCTGTTCGACGATCAATGGGGGCGGAAATTCATACCTCAATCGTGGGCAAAATTGTAGAAAGGATCCTCAAGGCAAAAGTCGGGTGACACGTTGAAAAGCTTTGGGCTTTGAAACCATGAAGCAGCTTCCAGAAACGATGGTCTTGCATCACAAATATTCTGCTGGTTTAGGAAAAATGGGCAGGTACCTCAGGCTCCAGATATTAGTTTGGGTGCAGTACAGAACGATACATACAACATTGGAATATAATAAACTGAAGATGCAGTGCCTCAATTGATCCCAGATTTCCTGGGGAAGGAGAGTCTACGTCAAAGTTAATACAATATCCTCCGACGCAGCTGGTGCTAAAAATGTGGTTCTTCAAAGTTCTGTTTTTGGATTCCTATGGTGAAATGTCCAGCCTAATAAACGGGAGTGATGCGGTGCACAAATGGTCCTAGAATATAGCTGGTTGGATGAGGTAATTAATTACCAGTTAACTCCTAAGTCTCACAATGTGTATTCTTTGCAGTGGCTTATTCTAGCAATCGGTGATAAGTACTATGTGGCCTCGGTAGGACGCACACGACATTGAGGGTATGCCGCAATAAATGATATTTTCTTTTTTGTTTTATCGGTAGCTAAGGATAACAACGGTCCTGCTCCATGAAACAAGTAGCCACTATCATGAGAATGTGGAACAATATAAGGTCCTTCCGAAATATCTTTCCCTCCTTGGATGTGTCCCAAAAAGTTGGACGTAGACTCCTAGCAGCGTACCTTCAAACTAAACTAGAAAGGGACTTGCTGGATAAACTTCAAACCAGACGAAGGATGGCCGTGAAAGAACTGCGTCAACGTCAAGTATTGTTTTCTTGTCATGGGTTCCGTCGTCGCCAACCTTGAAAACTTGTTTATATGCGCTATAGTCCGAACGAATGACTGGATGTTAGTTTGTCTGGACTGTGTGGCGTACATGCCAAGCGGCACGTATCAAGCTTTTGGAAGGCAGATTCACGGGCAAAACATTAGAGCGCTACATACCTAGATTAAGCAGCAGGCTGTTTTGAAGCGTAAGTGGTTAATATTCGTTGTACCATCAGGATAGTGGTAAAAATTTCTTTATTTCAGAACATGAAAAAGTAAGCACACTCCAGTGAAATTCATTGGAGCGCTTTAGACAGAGAAGATGAGGAATCAAGCACTAAGCTTGTTTAGAAAACCATTTGTAAACCATATGCTCAAACAACTAAAACTACTATAAGATGAACAAAAACACGTAGCTATGGCAGACAAAAAACCGTTCAGAAAAGCGACGCATAAACCGCCTAATCAAAGGAAAGAGACCATTTTAATGAATGACCAGACTTGACAGCTTTGTGGGTGCAAAAGACCAAACGTGCAATAGTGTTTGATACAGCAAGTTGTGAGAAAACCCACCAACTGAGTGCAAGCAACAAAAACTTTACGTAGGGAAGAGTGATACTCGACAAGAATGCCTTTCAAATATACAGTGCCCTTTACTGGAAGTGCAACCGCCTCTGAATAAGCCAGACGACACCAACTCACCGAAACCGCATGAAACGTATCTGGTTAGGTACTCGAGGCTTGTGTCTAACTTGTCATTACCAGCTTCTTGCCTTCTCTGGTCCATGTAGCTGGGGGAAATACGGGATATTGGAGCACAACTTTGTATATTAGCCAAAAAAGCAACAGATTCAGAGCACCTGACGACTACGGACCCATCTAGTTGATGTTATTCAAGCTCAAAAATACCCGAAACAATGATATCTGTAACCCAATATTGTGCTCAACGGAAATCAACAGGCGCTCGTTCACAGGCAATGTTTTACGAAAGACACACTGGCAGCGCGCGAGGCCTACAGTAGAGTCAGGGAACGTTGCGAGATAATTTATTAGGTATAGACATTCTGGCGCGTGAAACATGCCATACTACTATGAGAGCAGTAAAAGTTGGGGTACAAGGAGCCCTTCATAAAAAGATGGAGCCATTTTTCAGCCTAAGAGTAATCCACTCAAAAACCATTGAAGCTGTCAACGGGGTCCAAAGTTCCGCTTTCCTTTGTTTTTCGTCAACCACAATCCATGTAAATTCTCTGCCGTACCATCTCATCTCCTCACAAATGCTTCTTGCCAACTACTTTAGGCTTCAAAAGCGATTAAATAACGATACGACAATTGTGAACGACAAGCAGATCTGTGTAAGGTAAAATAAGGCACCATCAGTACAAAAACCAAATCAGTTTCGATACTAATATTGTTGTGGTGATTGGCTCAGATATAAACACAGTATAAGAGAGAGCTCAAGCCTCGGTGAAGAACAACACGACCTTGGTGTGCTTAAATACTATAATCTCGAAACCCATGCTCACAGGGCTTTGACGAGAGCCAAAGGACCCACACTTATCTAAGTGTTCAGGGGGAACCTCAACAGAATGAGTCCATCGCGTTTCTGAATGTAGGACGCTATTTTCATCCGACTACTGTGTACGGCTGGCCATCACACTAACATCGTAGCGAAAAAAAAACTTGAAATAAGTGCACAGGATAGGTATTCAAATGGTCAAGGGGATGATGACATGGTCACACAAGCGGATGCACCCAACCATTCAGCCCTTCAATCCAAAATACCCAAGAGGATGTTCGGGGCATCAAACAACTGCTTGACTGAAAGTTGAAAACGTCTACTACGGAAGAAATACATAAGCACGGAATGCAAAATTGCGTAACCCAACGAAAATGGGAGGTTAAGCAAGGAATAAAGCTAGCTGTCTACTTTGCCATTACTAAAAGAGAGACGTTTAACATTTGTTGTAGGCTTTTAACCACACATGGTTTTCTCAAGTGCTCTCAGCATGTCAAACATGAGGCTTTCTTCGAAGTACCTGTAACTTCCTGTTGGTCATCTTATCAGCCTCAAGTTTCCGACATCTAGATTTACATTTAGTCCACACATGATTGTAATGTTGAAAATCTCCGTCATATTGACTCAGTAAATTGGCCGTACAGTTTCCACATTCAGATTCCAAAAGAAGAAGGCAAAAGACCTCGAGATCTATAGCAGCACTATTTTTCAGCTGTATTAGACCAGAAGTGGTTATTTAATGAAGTTAAAGGAGTGTCCATGGTACGTACCCCCAGGTCTGAGAGCTATCCCACCAATACTGGTCGAGCAAAACATGAAATCCTGAGAAAATTGTGCCATTACGACGCCTTCTTGGAGGCTATTTCACGAATGTGCTGCAATAGAAGACATAATATGGACTTAGCAGGCTAAATTCGGGCTGATGCTGTTACCACAACCTCGGAAACGGTTTGTCATTAGTTCGTCACATACAAATTAAACCTGCGCGATAAATGCTTCATTTTCGACTGTATATTTATACACGGTCGCTGAATGGCGCTTCAGGTATCACTAATTTCTGTCAACAACACTCCCATCACATGTATGTAGAGACCATGTAAGTCGCCGTGGATTATATTTAAGCGTGCGTTACACCTTACACGAAGTCGGAGGGCGACTGGAAAAAAGCACTTACAAACGCAGTTGCAGTGCATACAAACCAAATGTTCATTATATTTAGAAAAGCGTTACACCTTACACGAAGTCGGAGGGCGACTGGAAAAAAGCACTTACAAACGCAGTTGCAGTGCATACAAACCAAATGAAAGTTCTATTTATCATTAAAATCCTACGGAGCCTTCCATGAACTCCTCATAGGTCACAAAAATAGAGGATCGAAAAGTTGTGGTAATAGTGATATTCGTGTTGGGGTGAACATCGTCAGAGTAATCAACACCAAAGTACAGTGTTTGTGCCTCACTGCCTCACAAAGACCTCAACTCACCTGAATGAAATCTTGTTAGGGATTGAAGGAAAAAGATACAGATAAGGGGGGTGTAGTGTCTGCATTCCGTTTGTCACATTTACCATTCTTCCTGAACTTAAACCACACTTTGTAACTGTCGTTCACATTGTATCATGACGTTTGTTTTAATGTTACGAATACACAATTTTCCGGCGCGACCTGCTGACTTCTTGCTGAACGAGCGTATTTACGCTCCGTTGAACGGTTTGTTGACTGCTGAACCAGTGGGACCAAATCTCTGTGCCTGTGTCAACTGTGGAACGTCACAATAAATACCTGTGACATTTTTAGCCGTAAATAATTTTCCTACCATGGAATATATCACGCACGCGGAACCATCTGTGGGAAATTCCGACAAGTGAATATTTCCTTTCACAGCCAGTAACTGCATTTGGATGTGTAGTGGACTATTGGATCTACACATTCGCGAGTCCCCATTTGACTACCCATTCCTTTTCTATTGTGATTTTGTGAATTTGTATTGGTTACTTTGCTTGTTAATTTGTCCGAACACGCTGATAAGGTCCTAGCCCACTACATGGGTAGGGCACTCTGTCGAAAGTTATAGAGAGTTGAATTAAGCTCACGCTCCCACGTTCAAGTATTGCTTGGGGCAGCGTAATACCGCAGTCTGTCAGCTCTCCTCGTCAGCGATTGCCGTTCACATCAATATAACTTATAGGGGGGTTTTCATCACTCTAGAATCATCAACGCGGAGATGAGTCCCATAGCTTTTTCGATAAATTATGTGCAGTGCTCCGATTCCTGTAATAATCAGTGTCCTATACTGCAAGAAATGTTTCAAAACCAAATCTTGGCGACCCAGCATTTTAGAAATTTAACAATTTTCGCAAAACAAACAAAACTCAGACGACGCGGACTTAGCAACCAAGGTCATGGAACCTATTATAGGTTCAATAGATGCTAATAAAGTGAGCATTCAGGTAGAGCGGCAAAACGGTCGAGTATGACCGCTAATCGTCGTGCTCAGATATGATAACAGGACGGAAGTTGGCGTTGTTAACAGAACATAGGTAATTGTAGATAAAATGAAGCACGAGTTAGATATAGAAGTGCCAAGTTTCCTAATATTTTGCTCATTCTTACTTTTTAGCACTTCTGCATTTTTTGGCCTTGTTTGCATACTTTCTTTTCTAACCAGTACATAAGAAGCAAGTGTAAAGGAGATGGCGGAAAAGAGGCTTTTGGAGAGCTCATCATACGCCCTCACCCGCCCAGATGTATGTGAACATAGGGATCGAATTATGTTTACAAACTTCTGGGACATACCCTGTTGAGCAAGTGTAGTTAACAGCACTGATCGAGCGACAGAGTCAAACACATCTTTGAAGTCAAGGAATACCAAGATTGTGGGTCGTTTGTACATGTGGCGTTGGTTTAACACCTGACGGAGTGTGAAGATGTGGTCAACGCGGCCTCTACCCGGTCGAAATCCCACTTGATTCTCACGAGTCAAGACTCCGCGTGCCGCCATGAGACGGCGAAGAATCAATGACGCTAGAAGCCTTGTCGCTACAGGCGTCAAACTAACACCTCTGTGATCGCTACATTCACTACGAGTACTCTTTTTGAAAATGGGCACTACTATCGATTCACCCCATTTGTCTGTGACGGTCTCCTCCCAGATAGACCCAAATAGGCTAGACAGGCACTGCCTGAGGAATCCACCGCCAACCTTGAAGAGAGCAGGTGGAAGGTCGTCAGGACCAGCAGCGCGATGACGCTTGAGTAGAGAAATGCACTCGGACGCTTCTGAGACTGAAGGCGGCTCCATATTTACGGTCCACCTTACTTTTGAAGGCCAGGTTTCTGGATTGGAGGCGGCAAATGGCCAGCTGAACTGCTGCTCGAAGTACTGTGCCCAGGAGCCTAAACGTTCTGCTTTGCTGGATATCGGGAGGCCATTTTGGTCCCTTATTATTTCGCTGACAAGAGGTTTCCGAGGACCAGTCGAACGATTCAAGTGAAAAAATTTGCGCGTTTCCAGCATTCTTCGCATCTCCCATTTCTTCGACCTTTCGGGTCCACTAAGCTTCTCGGTCTGCGCGGACACTCAGCAAAGACACGGTCCTATCGGAGATCCAATGCTTGGATGAGGTTGGCCAGCCTGTACCGCAACCAGACGCTCCTGCTTTCAGAAGCGTCTTGGGTATTTTTTTCCAATGGCTGTCTATATCCGACACCGTACCGTCCGGCAGGCATTCGAGGAGCTGGTTCTGATAGTTTCGCTTGACTTCTGGGTCCATTAGCTTCTCACTGGCTAAGCGAGGCATGCGCGAATTGCGTGCACCTGAAAAGCGCAATGAAAAGCAGCAGCGTACAAGTGCACGGTCGGAGTTCACGTTGGTGTTCCAGAAGGAGCGGCAGGTGGTGATTGACCCTCGCCACCAATAACTGACGGTGATGTGGTCTATTTGGATTCCGAGCTGGTTTGATTGTGAGCACCACTTTGTCAAGCGATTTCCGCTGTTCCGGAAATTCCTATTTCAAAGGAACAGTCTGTGATCGGCACACGTGTGAAGTAACCGGTCTCCGTTGTCCGTGCGTCTACTACCCAAGCCAAGACGAGCACCCAATCGGGCCTTGGCAGCGCTTATTCTGCCTACATAGGCATTCATTACGCCATCTGTTAGCCTGCTGTAGAAGGGCATTCATAGAAATTGCCCTTGGCAGATTCAGAGCCACAGTCAGTTGGGGCGTAAGCAGACACAATAAGCAAAGTGTGATGAACCTCACTTTCTCTCGATTCTCTCACAGATGTTACCAAACGAACCGAACAGAGGCGTCTATCAACGGGCATCCAATCCCACTCGTTCGCCCAATACAATACCCACTGAACTGAACTCGGACGTGCAGAAGCTGCAGCTGAATGTGATGCAGGGCGAGCAAAACGGTCAGACCTAGAGCCGGGACCTGCGGAGAAAGTATTCAAATTTGGATATGGGAGGGTGAAACAAAGAAAACGTGAAATTGTAAGAAGGGAGGCGTCAGCAGTAGCATGCTTTCGCTTACCCGCCCTGCTGTATACAGCAAGTAATGCGATCCGGTCGATGTCACCACGCGACGGTCGATGTGACACGAAAGTGTTGTTAGTTGTGTATGTCATGGTTGAACGAGGGCTGGGATACTGCCAGGGCGCCCACACCTAGACAGGAGGACTATTAGGGTCCTCAGCCAAAGCCTTCGGCTCAAAAGCCTAAGTGCTTCGCGAACGCTCATGAGTTTTGCCTCAGATGGCTCCCATTCACTCATTATCTCATGCTCCACGAGATCGATCGCCTAGCACAGAAATTCGGGCTTATGAGAATTCGGCTACGGGCTAGTTGGTCCAAACATGCTGACTTTGTATGACACTAAAAGGGCACTCCGTCAGTCTCCGTTTCCCTTTCAATTTTGTTGTGTTTTGTGGCTTTCCACTTTCTTCCCTAAAATCTTACCTATTGTCAAATGCGGGGAATTTTCTGAATGCATTTTGCGTTCATTTTCTACATTTCCTTTCAATCTCATTTGAGTTTGTTCTCGATTTTGTGCATTTTAATCCATTGCACTGTTTATCTTGGTTGTATAAGAATCTGCACTGGCATTTGGCAGTTCGAATCTCACTATCAAATTTCTCTTCTTCCATATTTTTAGCCCAGCAGATATTTAGCTTGCCGTTTCTTTTGGTACGCTCGTTTGTGCAGACACAGGAGGTCTCCCTCCTAAAAATTTTTGTTATACTGAGTAAAATTCTGCTCCGCGTATACTGTAATATCAAACTTTTTCCAATACTGCGCCCAGATATTCGAATAAATATGACAATATTGAGCCACTTTTTCAGGGAAAACAGCGCTTAAAAAGAGACCAAGTACCTTCGGGAGATAGCGCAATACCAAGTTTCTATATCGGGTTGAATTTTTTTCTAGACGCAATCTCCGTTGAGGATATGGAAGAACTTTTGCCGATTTTTTAACGCCTACTCTCCAACCTTGTTGAATTTGTTCGAAAGCGGTTCAACGTAACTGCTTTAGAAAGAAGCTGCATTTCCGTTTCAGTTTTTTGTGCCAGGCACGTTTCTCAATAGACCAGGGTAGCGAAGTAGGTAGAATTGCGGAACTTCATGCGGCCAAGTCAATTTTATAGTTATCATGCATTTTATCTGTACCTAAGCTGAATTTAACCAAAGTGCCATGCTGTGTAGAATAACTTGCTTCGATATTTCGACTTAAGGTCTGATCTTGCTTCAATTCATTAGGTTCTTGAAAAGCTGAAGAAATTCTTTTAGCCATGTTGCTTTTTGTCCGACGTCTATTGCATTAAGATCGTACCGTTTAAGGCATGATAACAATGTTTATCCTCATATGGTGGGTGGGCTGCCGTCAGGCATGATCATTATGTTGCAGTAGAATAAAGGAGTGGCTAGCGGAAGTAGTGGGTAGTGAAGTTTGCGCGGAAGGAGGACGGTGTCCCAAATAGTGGGCATTATCTGATTTAGATTTGGTCGCCCTTAAATTGGCGCGGGCACGAGGGCACAGTTATCACTGCTTTCATTCTTTTGGGGAAAATGTCGAGTTGAAGCAAGAACAGATGGTTAGAATTTGAAAGTGGTGGGCAAAAACAAGACGAGAGAGCTAAAACAAGGAACATCCGGCCTAACACATGACAGTAAATCTATAAATTGCCGAAAAAGGGAAACGGAAACAACGAACCTGTTGAGGCAGTAGTGTTTGCGCGATACAGCCGGTCGGTTTGAACTAAAATCTGAAACCACCACTGAGGGGTGCAATCAGGCGTCTTGCGGCGTCGTTTCCATTGTGATTGGCTGTATTCTGCATGGCGGGAACATTCAAAAATGGCAACATGGCGGCATCACGGTTTATGATTGACCCTCTTGAACGAAGCATACAATTATAATGCGGTTGTCTGTTAGGAATTTACATCGCTGACAGATTTCCAAATGTGTTGAAGGCAGACGGTAGGGGGTTCCGGGTATTTAAACATGGCTTGCCCGTGACAAGTGTAATTGCCCATGTTGTTCCTAAAGGTACCGATGTCCTCAAAAGACGATGATATTTGTGATTACTGACGGTAACGAAAAAGTGATTAAACAGAATAGTCCATATTTAGCATTTAGCGCTGGTGTATTAACTTTTTGCACTCAGCGTTGTTCACCTGTAATGAAGCCGTCAGTATTTCGATTGAGACGAAAAGCCTGCGTGCAATTGTGTGTTACCCTAAATGAAAGCCTTGAAGGCCATGTATCGTGAGGATTGCGTTCAGTAGCTACAGGAATCGGTATTTTCACTGACTGCCTCAACTCTGGTTTATAATAACGGGACTACAGCCGCACCCAGTCGCAGCCGAGGGAGCAACGATAGTGCCTGCGGTTATGACAGAGCTGTCAACTAATTTTCTATTTCTGGTAGTTTCCCGTTTAACGCTACGTAGTGTGTGGACATAAAGAAAGGTCCCCATCATTTGGAAAACCTGAAGAGTGAGAGAATTGTTGAGGCATGTAGGGATCATTGCCTGCTACTCTCATTTATTTATGTAACCATCGTTGATGTGGAACCTTGCTAACTTAGTTTTTGCTGGAAAGCATTCTTTCCAGTTGTCGCCCACCAGTGGCGTGAACCCCTACCTTCAGAAAATCATCGCTCCCCCCTGCCTCCAAGGCGCGCTTGTTACGTGTTTGACGAGGATGGCCTGCACGCATTGGTGATTCTGCATGTCGTACAAGTAACAACCGGAGAGCTACCTCCTACGTTGCGCCTGAAGCAACCAAGGAGCCTAGAAAATGCCTCAGCCACATGTAGGCTGCGCAACTCCTGCATACATTACGAAACGTATGCTACTATAAGGAATCCTGTTGTCCTAGAGGCACTCTGTTTTGGGACCGCTCTGAAGATATGGACGGAGCAAGAAAATTACGCCACTCTTCTCAACTACGCAAGATTGTTTTCAGCACAAGGCCTGGGATGCCCTGGTTGCCGTCACGCTTGCGTTGTCAGCAAATATGAAACCATTTGTCGTGAAACATAAGTGTATTATGACTGATCGCAAGCAGATTACAGAATCATCATGAACGTGTCCCGCAGTTACACCTAAAAAATAAGTTACAAGAGAATTAGTAAAGGGAACCCAAATGGAAATGACCAGAAACCATTTGCCCAGCCTGCGTGAAAGACGCAGACTGTTTGCCAGTGCCGCACCATGTTGAGAACGGGATGGATTTTAAGGTAGGAAAAACCACCTGCCACCAACACATCCAACAAGACACGGCAGTTAACAAACACAAACACGTGGGACGCCTACTAGTCTTCCGTACTTGGCTTCTAATTCCTCATTCCTGCT
>NW_008752109.1:279425-282741 GCF_000715545.1 Opisthorchis viverrini
AGACACGGCAGTTAACAAACACAAACACGTGGGACGCCTACTAGTCTTCCGTACTTGGCTTCTAATTCCTCATTTCTGCTGATGATAGCTTCAACAGACGAGTAATTAGAGGGAATCAGTAAGTTCCCACTTAATATACCTGTTGGAAGAATCGACCCAGACAGTGCTTTCATTTACAAGCGTTACAGCATGCTTCAGAGCAGAATTCGCCCAGGCACTTGGGTTGGTTAACCAATGCTCGCTAAGATACGATCAGCACTCCTGGTTCCGGCTTCCGATGCTGGCGGCATGGATCTCAAACTCGCTCACATCCCTACAGTGCACCACTAACTTTGACCAGGCAAACAAAACTTCTCTATCCGAAGGATTCGCTTCCCTTTAAAGCTTTGTGCTACGTAAAAAACAAAAAATTGCAGCGGCTTCAGGTATGGCCGACTTAACGCTAGTCAGCAGTGACTTATTGATGCCTACCTGTGACTCATTTCGGATAAAGGAGTAAATACACTCCGGAAACACCACTGCAATCGGTGATTATAACATGCCACGGGTGGTTACCACTTCTGTTACACTAATGCGTTGAATCTCCCTGAATTACACCACAGCACCTCGCCAACTAAGCACGCAGACGAAGGCAAGTAAACGATAAAACACTCAAACTAACATCTTCCGCAAAGGAATCACACCCACGACATAGGAAACAGTCCACCATCGTCGTGAATGATACCGTCGCGTTTGCCATCACCGATTTGCGTCTTCTAATCGGCTCACGCGACATAAAACATGAAATCGCACATAAGCATATTTTGCCTTTCTTGGGTGTTCTTCGAGAATAGGAAAACTCTCAAGAGTACTTAACGCAAATTCACCCCGTAAGACCGGTTGTCGACATTTTTTACACTCCCCACTTTATGCGATTATAATCGCAAAATATATTTTGCTCAGAAAACCTAGCCACTGAACATCCCTATCAGGAATATGACGCTCCATAGGTAGTGACCAACACAAAGCTGTCGCCATGATAATGGTAGTCGTTGCCAATCACCTCGACTACTTGTTCCGTGTGCATGAGCGACGCTTATTATATGAAATCACCCATGGCAAAAGACGGTCCTTCATACCCACAACAATAGGCGATGCCGCTTATCTTTCCTACCTATACTGAAAATCAGGCCAGCATCCATGCGGGACGGTGAATATAACGCCACAACTACGCGTGCTAGCCTAAAATGATGATATGAAATACTCACTACAGTATTCGATTTCGCAATATTTGGCTACATATCTTAACTGAATGGTCAGTTAACCGGCAAACTAGTCCAAAATAATCTGTCGCTCTCGTAAGTGTACGCGTTGTCGCTTATCTTTGCCCATTGTGATAAACGCCGGGCCAGTATTCATGCAAGCCGACGAAGACGAAGAATAAATGATGAAAACACATTTGATCAAATGGCGAACAACGGACCAAATACACACAACTTTACACGATATCATCCAACTTGACTACATTTTGAAACTGCTGGGCTAGTGCATATATGCGACACTGATTATTAGTTTGAGTGTGACCGACTCTGCGTCGGATGATGCCAACTACCTGTATGACTGCTCCCCTTCCACGCAATCCTGGCTACCCACAACTTACATCAGTCATAGTTCTGTTTAAATGAACTAATATACTCATGCCTGAGGCTATGCCACTGACAAACTAAGAATAAACACCATTGTTACTATTGATACGGTTTCAGAACAATTTCGAGTGCGTCCATGTAATGGCTCATCAAACACATTGAACGGGAAGATTATGCTTGGTTTTCTCCAGTGGTCGACAACTTAGAAACAATGTAGGTTGATAATTTCCCCTAAGACGGAGGATTTGTTGGACACTTTTTTTATCGTATTTATCTTCTAAAAATATCAAAAATTTCCTCCGATTATGGGCGGACATGGGTTTACATGTGCTTCTTGGCATGATATTTACGTTTCACTGCGCATCAACGGAAGGTTTTAATGGAGTAACACAGTGTTCTTACATGTCGCTGCAGGACAAGACAAAATTACACATGGAGACCATCACACGCCTTGATGCCAACGATAAACGTTTGGGGGCAATCTGGTTTCCTTACAAACGGTTGAACAGAAAACAGTTCTGACGTCCATGTAATGGTTGAGCAAACCAGTTGCTGGCAAAAGTGTTCAAAGAGCAACGGATTTAGGCGGCTAAAAAGCTTACGAACAAAGTTCGGGAGTAGTTCAACGCCTTTTGAGAGCCGCTTCTGGGCTGATCAACTACATCTATTTATTCTTTTGACAAAACATGCTTCACTGTGAATCTTAGTGTTGGTCGGAATTTTTCGAAACAAAGCGGGAATAACCAATATTGCGTTCGACGGGGAATATCCAGAGTGAGTTACTATAATAGCAACTGAAATATTGTTAGCGCCGTATTGCTTTTTCACTGGACAAATCGGTTTCATAGCACCCTCTTTGATTATGTCTCAGAAATAGAGAGTTGATGTTCCAACAGCGCTATTAGGTGCGTACGAAGAGGGCTACAGGAAGTGGGTGCGTAAGTGGCGCATCATCCAGACGATTTTCAAGCAAGCAAATGGCATCACAAGTGTCGGTGGTTACGCTGGTCACAGGGCGCACATATTTTCAGCCTTCAATAAAATACGAAACAAGCACAAAATATTATGATCAACTGACCAAAAAATGTCTAATAACTTTACCAGAAGCGTATGTCAAAGTCTCCCGTAGGGGAAAATATTTTGTGGATAAGATAAACAATTTTGGGCTTCCTACACAAAAGTTGGCCGGAAGTTTCAAAGGAGGAAATGGAACCTTGTCGTTGCATAACTGATGAACTTGAGTAAGCATTAGTAAATATTGGAAGGGTGCTACAAACGCGATCATTAAAGTGGTAAGACTAGACAACTCATTGGATTTCAAGAAGTTAACATGAGATGCCGTAGCTTTGTGAAGATTCCTGTTTCTTCTGCCTCAGTATATCGCGAATGTATATTGATTACACTAATTACGATAATTACAACGTCTATTTCCAACTGTTGTGTGACAGCGCCAGGCCTCACCACAATGTTACGGGCAGAATAAAGGTATGACTGGCGTCAGTTGTAGGTGCCCAGCAATGCGCGGTTGTCAAGCCTTCACAAAAACAGTGGGAATTATTCGACACGATTTACATCGATCTTCAGAGCTGTAGCTGCCTTCGTCATAATTGGGGTGGCACCACACCACACCGACCAAACAAAACACACGCACCTACCTACTACTCTTAGGGGTAGAGACTGATATATATATA
>NW_008752109.1:285669-288247 GCF_000715545.1 Opisthorchis viverrini
ATATATATATATATATATTCCTCCACCACCAACATAGGGGAATAGCGCCAAAAGGCTTTTTCGCCATGCATCACTTGTGAGCCGAAGCTGATAGCAGTGTTTCGGGGACTGATGACCATTTTCTCAAATTCCATCTTCCCTCCTAGTTTACGGTATTATCCAACTCACGCAATAACTTTCAGATACAATGGTCCATCACCTGGGAAGGCCACTCCCGTCAGTCCTCATACGTTTAACTTCCCTGGCCACACTACTTCTCTGCGTACTTATATATATATATATATATTCCTCCACCACCAACATAGGGGAATAGCGCCAAAAGGCTTTTTCGCCATGCATCACTTGTGAGCCGAAGCTGATAGCAGTGTTTCGGGGACTGATGACCATTTTTCTCAAATTCATCTTCCCTCCTAGTTTACGGTATTATCCAACTCACGCAATAACTTTCAGATACAATGGTCCATCACCTGGGAAGGCCACTCCCGTCAGTCCTCATACGTTTAACTTCCCTGGCCACACTACTTCTCTGCGTACTTATACCAGTTTGCTACAGATCCCTTAAACTATGAGGTCATACATTAGCAAACCCAAGTCCTGCTTTATTGTTCATCCACTACGTACAAATATATCTCAGTGCCGTATCAATTAATAACATTTTCACCATCCTAAAATTGAGTTTCCTTCTCTATTAACGCGCATTACCCTACATGAGGTCTCCTCAAACTCAGCATATTTTATTTATCTCATCTTACTCCCTCGTCTTCTGATGCTTTGACCTTCAGCAATGCCCGGTTTGGAGACCGTTTTTGTCTGTTACCCACTCCACGTAGCCTGTGATCAGCATCTACAAAGGTTTCTAACCAGATCAGAAAAATACATGCGTTCTCACATCAACGGGTTCTACCTCCGCGAATTTTCTTAGCCAAACTGAAAAAAATCCCGCTCTGAAAAATTGCATACCCCAACCCAATGACCACAAGCATGACGTCCATTGCGGGGCTGTCCGAAAACCGAGGTAAGCCAGGCCAATAACGGCACGGCACTGCCATACCAAGTTTGGTGGCACACCCTGCGTCTATTTTCTTCCTACACTTGACTATAAAATGTATCCCGCCCGTTCCATTAACTGCAAATACGACCAAACACTTCACCTGGCCCCAGCCGCCGCCAGGACGCGTTCATTACAGTCTGCTTACCTTTCGTTTGGATTTAACGATTTCGGTGTACGTTCAGTTTGTGATTCTCACGAAGTCTCGACTTTGGCCATAAACCCAACAGTCAGGACCACAAAGCCTCAGTAAGCTGCTTTCGTTTGGATTTAACGATTTCGGTGTACGTTCAGTTTGTGATTCTCACGAAGTCTCGACTTTGGCCATAAACCCAACAGTCAGGACCACAAAGCCTCAGTAAGCTGCTGACTAGAAGCACACCCAAATTATTTTCGCCAAACTATCGGATCTTCGAAGTTGTAAATTTAACGAGGAGCTAGCCTGACCCATTCGCGCCTTCCGTTGGCATTTTTCTCATAGCATTTTGTTTGCGTGAGCGAAATTTCATTTCGCATTTTCCTACCGGTCTACACGAGATTAAACACGAAACCGCACTTTAGCATACTTTGGCGTTCTTAGGCGTTACTTAAGAACGAAAACATCCAAAGAATATCTAATGCAAATCGCACCCTTAAAGATCGAAGATTGACGCTTGTTTGCTTTACACTTCTCACTTTTAACAAATGAAATTATCTTGTTCGGCGAACCTAGCCACAAAACATTTTCCCATGTACCTTAACTTCCATTAAATACAGTATTTTTGGACAACAGCGTGAACTTTGCCGTGGCGATGCGACGGCCATCTCTATGGTTGATCCCTGTTCCCAGATATGCATAGCTTGCTTGTAGACAACACAGCGTCACGAGATAGCTGAAGGTAAATTAACAAAATAACGGTACCATTTCCATAATGAAAATAACGCTCTATAAGTAGTGACCTACATAAGTCACGGCAGCCTGGTCCAATTACTAACGATGACCATTTATAATCACAAATCTACGTGTCGTCACCCACCTCGAATACCTATTGTAACTGTTAGGCCCGCGCCTGTGTGTGACCATGGTAAAAATTAGGCCAGTATCCATGCTGGCCAGTGAAAATGCGGACTCAGCTATACGCGACAGCATAATCGGATTGCTTGTAGTAATTATTGCTGATGTCGGCTTCCTTGGCTGCTACCCGATAGGTCCATGTTCATGCGCCCCGATGAGTACCGGTAAACTAATACAACATAATCTGTCGTACTCGTTACCATACGCGTTGTCGCTTATCTTTGCTCATTGTGATAAACGCCGGGCAAGTATTTATGCGAGCCGATGAATACGAAGCCTAAATAATGAACACACGCTTAATCTAATGGCGAACGACAGACCACATACTCACAACTTTACGCGATATCACCTACCTTGACTACTTTTCTAAACTGCTAGGCTGGTGCCTATATGTGGCGCTGATTATTAGGTTTCAACTATGCGCAGTGTCCTAATTTAAATGCTAACGACGGTCCGTCATACTCGTAACTGTAGTC
>NW_008752109.1:288731-290765 GCF_000715545.1 Opisthorchis viverrini
AAAATGCGCATTCCGGGCGTACAGTGGACTCTGAGTCCGTTTGAACAATTATGGTGATCCTTCTGACCATTTTACATTAGTACTTTCTTGGTTACTTATCATTACTCAAATTGTACCACTGTCTATCTCTCACTAAATCGCAGCTCACTCCACCTCTTCATACTGAATAACTTTTATTTAAATGAAAGCAAAGAAATATGAATGCAGACTAAACAAATTCTGTACGTCGTGAAAGGCGTGTTCCCTTCTTGCTGTGTCGGTTTACGTTGTCAGTTAATGAAGGAGCGGTGACCTGCCTTTCAGTCTACGACGGGATAGAAAATATCTGGGAATATATTAAGTAAGCTTCCAAGACGGAGATCGATTCGGATTTCTCGTGATGGTAATAAATAACTGTACGAACGAACTGTGAGTTGTATCATCTCGCCTAATTTCACTCACTTGATTTAACTACTTTGAACTGGTATTTGCTAGCGTTATCCACTACACAATTTCTAATCACACTGCGGTTGAGTAGAGAGGTCCTAATGACCCGAATAATTGCCATTAAAGGCTAAAACTTTATGTTAAAGTTTCCTCTTTTTGAACCACTGTTTCAGAGGGCTAGGGGTACACGATGCCAAATCAACGGCCGTTAATCGCATTACCGAAGTGAACCATTCCGAACTGTGCGTGTATGGCCCATTTTCGGGTGATGTACAAATAGCGGGCCGTGAGACAAGAAACAAATTGAGGGTCATCGGGGCACAAGAGCTGTAGGTCTTGCAGAATTTTGTGTGCTTGTAATGCGATGAACAGGAAGCCCACTGTACAGTGTTGTCCAGACAAGCCATGAGGTGGAATATGTGTCGGCTGTTTGCCGGATGTGTCTATGACCAAAAATACATGGATAATAGATGATGCATACGTACTTTCTGGTGGCTCTTCGGAAAATAGCAAGGCATCACGTGAAAGCCGAACACGACTCTTTCGTCACGCATTTGCGCCACCAACTTGTCCATAACAAAAGTCCTAACTGGATTATTTCCGCCCGTCATTTCCCTGAATATTTGAAACTGTTTAGGCATGGAAGCAAACTGTTTGCTCTTCATGAACGCATACATAGGGGGATGCCCGGTTTCCATGCCGTCCGTTACCAAGAACGTGTACAGCTTATATCTACATGTCTAATATTAGATGCTTTAAAAAATTACCCAATGCAGTTTGCTGCATGCGTCTCATCTACATTCACTGCATCTGGAAAGCGTCGAAACAACGTTATCTTCAGCTATCTGGAGAAGCATATGTGGCTGCAGGGACCTTTCTTTGACAGGCACACAAGCACGCGTCCGGTCCCTTGAAGTTTTGCCAAAACCGAAGGCTTACTATCTGCCACAAAGAAACCCAATCATGAGTCACCTACTCAATATAGCCGCCGACACTTCTGGAGCTAATTATATATATCCTGACTAGTGAGGATGTTGCCGGATTCACTGGCCACAAACTGCCGCACCTCACACAACGGCGTTCCATATTTCAGAATGGCCTTTCAGATGCGCAACTCGTATTCGAGTAGCCGTCGATTAACCGGAAGTCGATCGTACAAAACATTGAAAACTTATGGTCGTGTTCAAGTAAGTAAGAGGTGACTGCCAGTTGGATACTTTGCCCCCGTAGACAAAACCGCACTGGACAGCCGGTGCATTAAGTACTGTTTTTATCAGCAAATACGCTCAGCTTACCAGCTTCTTCGGATTCCCCAAGTTTTTGTTGGTTTCGGGGGTCGCGTGCTGCATTTGTAGTACACCCATTCGTAACGCAAAGCGGTATGGTGTCACGATTGCCGGACGAAAGCACAAATACCATATACTTATCCTTCATGTAATGATTTAAGGCCCTCTCTAATGCCGCGAGGAATGAGAGAGATACAGCCCTAAATTTCTCAAAAAACGCTTGTGAAGACACTTCCGAATTCACAATATAGCAAGTTTAAATGCAAATGTGCGACCAAACGTCTGGAAGGAGGTTAATTTGAACATATCGCGAAAATGGGAA
>NW_008752109.1:290775-311750 GCF_000715545.1 Opisthorchis viverrini
CATACAGGTAGTTGGCATCATCCGACACATAATCGGTCACGCTTAAGCTAGCAGGATCCGAATCAATGGACATGGTGTGCGGAGAAACACAGCCAATATGGCTCCTTCCATATTTTGGGTAACATTCAATTTTAGGCTAGACCAGACAGTTACAATTTGGAAATGCCGGGGAAAGGCAAATCTGCCTGGCATGTGGTAAGTATATTGCAAGTTACTAGAAATGTGGAACCTGAGCAGCTTACCTTGTTAATCAGCAGTGCTACAGTGATCCGGCCGGTCAGTATGAAATTAATTTGATGTAAATTTCCGAGGCTTCGTGGCCTTATGTTGTTATGTTCATGGCTAAAATTGTAAGTGGTAACGATAAAGTGGAGGACTTGGCAATACAGGTATATGGCATATGGTTGGAAGTGTGTCTGTGCTTAACGCACCGGATAAGAATAAAACGGTAGAAAAAACGAATGATTTCGTGGGAAGTTAAAAAACTGAAAGCGCACCGAAATGGTTAGTTCCGGACAGAAAGTTTAGCGGATCAAAATGAAGTCGTCCCAGAGTCCGCCAGCGCCAAGTGGAGAATTTGCACATAATTGCAGGTTAAGGAACATGTGGGTGAGAAAGGACACTCAGGACTAGTGAAAAGTCGCCGCGAGTATACCCTCATCCTGGGTATAGTGGTGTCGTACCATCACTGCAGCAACATAACTCGGTTTCGGGACAGCCCCTAAAAGGACATTGTGTTAAAGACGATCGTGCCGGCGATGTGCAACTCATTGTGCAGCAGAACCTCTAGTTGGTCAAACAGAGACACAGAAGTAGAAAAAGCTGACCTGAGGTCACAGACAATACGTGCTCTGTACAAAATCCTCTTTAACACAAAGCACAGGCCGGGTGTAGTAGATATAACTGGCGTTCGAAGCTTAAGTAGAGATAGGAATGTAATGGGATCAGTAAGGCCCGGTGAGTTTGAGATTACATCACACAGGATAGTGTCCATTAACTGAACGATTTGCCTAGTTCAATACAAGTGGCTAATAGTGAAAACATAGTGGTGAATTTATGCTTGTTACCTTGGTAATGGAGGACCGGATTAGCAGCCTAAAATGATGCAAAAGTTCATTGTAAATTTGCTAAATGAGTTGGGCAATATCATAAAATAATGAAGCATCACAGTCTGTACAGTAACAGTTCGAGGCATATTCTAATCAGAGTACACACATAATCACATGTACACACAACCACATACACTGACCCAACCTGACTGGCAACTTATGACAGGGATGCACGAATCGGAATACACGGTGGTAGATTCAAATGTTGCTGCATTAGACTCGTATTCAATTGATTGTATAAATCCTTATGAAAGGTTGCTCTCGGTAACCGAAACATCGGATTAAAACAACCTATTCCACTGCGCTGTATTTTAACTTTCTAATTAAAAATCCAATATAAGAACTTGCAACTTGATGCAGATGTCCCAACTTGCCAAAATTGTCCATGGGATATTTTTCAAGAAATCTGACCTAAGTAGTGTTTTTACAAAATGCGCAGTTTCCCTCTAATAAAATGTCAAAGTTTCATGTGACCGGTCTTGTATAACTTCGTTGGGAGCAAACATTTAGCTGCTTTGCGAAAACCATTGTGTTTGCTCATGTATCGTGTTATCCGTTAGTTATTCACCAAAGGATGTCACGTGCGCGGGAATTAAAAACTTTCCGAGCGTAGCACAAAGCTGCTTTACTTTTGCCCACGCCCAATGGTTAGGAATTGATTGATCAGTTGCCCTTTTGCCCTACAGCACTCGCATATGGGTCACTCGTGTGAAGTGTAAGGTGGTTTGTTTATAAAACGAACGACCTTTTCAATAAACGCGCGCGCAATTCCAGTTGCCCGAAACATTGATGCCGATCTAGCGCCGCGCAGGGGTTCCACTGTGACAGGTGAGAACCTCAGAACAGATACGTTCTTTGTGTGGTTGACCGCAAGTACATATATGTACATATATGTGGTTATGGTTCTGGTAGCTGTTGACTGCATTTTCTGGCACTTTCCCCGTCTCTGTCGAAAGAATCGAGTACTTCGACCTATGATGCATTCTCTGGAAGATTCTCACCAGAACGCCTGCAATGCATCTACTGGACCACGGCATTATTTCATCAGTATATGAGTGTGCCGAAGTTATTTGCGCAAATCAATACTTGAGCTGGTGTCGCATAGAACACCATGCTGTCTTTAAACATTAGACTCACGCAGAGCCAGCCTTGCAGTCTACAGCGTCTAGCCGAACCTATTCTCCTATTTTCCCATCATGGCAGAGTGGAACGAAATAAAATGTCAAACGTAAGTGAAATGTGCTCTGATGTTCGTGTGCAAATCACTTTAAAGTTCAAAAAATGTTTACAACGCTTAGAATTTATGCCCTGTCAATAGACCACCAAATCCAGGCAAATTAGGGACCACAGAAATTCACTGGCATATTCAAATAGCTCCCGAACGCGTATGACTAAAACATGCGGTCCGGCCGGATGTAGCAAATACGCCATAGAACCATCATGGTTCAGTATTTCTCCGGCGGTCAGTGTTGGTGAATTCGCTGACTGGTACACAGAATTCAGGCTTTCGCCCAAACTATACGGGCCGAGCTTGTCCTTATCGTTCAGTGACTCATTTACCTTGAAGGCACAAGCGAAAAAAGGTGTAGAACTTCTCCATAAGTCCAAAGAGCGATGCAGTTATCTTTTTAGAGCCGGAAATCAACTAAAAGTGTCTGAAATTGCTTTCAACTGGGCATCGGACATACCGTGGACAATCGTCGGAGAACTTTTATTACGCAAAACCATTGTCCGAAGCAAAATGATTGCCTAACATAAATGTGTGGTATGATATTAGAAAACGCCTCACGGTTTTCTCGTTAATGGCGAATATATCAGTTGTCCAAGGCTCGCTGAAGCACAGCATAAGTAATCGGTTTGCCCCCTTGAAAGAAGAAGAATTCAAACGCCGCGGGATGCATTTCATAATCCACGGATTTAAAGTTGGTGGCCGTTTTCGTAGCAGATTGTTAGACATGCTTGATGAGCGTTAGGTTCTTGTCTCCTGAGTAGACGACCTGGTTTGAACATTCAAGGAACGGTTCACGTGGGCTCTGCGAGTGATATGAGAGGGGGTGCACCGAATCACCAGTAGAACGAAGAATGCTCTCTGAGACGATTTTTTTATGCGGCACTGAGTCGGGCAGTTTTGAGGACAGCCAGCTGTCCAAATCCTTTTGGCGTCTATCTTCGAGCGGTCTTATGGTTCATTCTTACCGTGCACGACAAGGGAGCCAACTGAGTCTCTTCTGAAATAAATATGGACCCGACATTCTTCATTCAGAGTAAGATACCAGTCCAACGGCCACCGGTTTATAGCGTTTACATTCTTCCGGAAGGCACTGATATTTAAACCTTAGGATTAAAGGTGGCCTTCAAAAAGAAGATATAGACTTGAAGAAAATTTGGAGCACTTGACCTAGTCCAGAAACAAAAAAGGCCCGAAAGAAGAGCCTTGAAGAACTCGAATAATGACCGGTGTCAAAGAAGAGTAGGTCGAGCCTAGTTTCACTCCTAAGGTTGTCTTTTAGGAATGTCTTAATCTGCAATTTTCCCTTAAACCCCGTAAGACTCGAGTTCACGCACCAGTGAGACTGGGGGAACTCGAATTAATGCCTTTTCGTGGTCGAAAATATGACATTCGATATAAGTCCTTCGTACTCAACTTGGGTAAGGCTTTCCATAAATAAGAGCACATCAGTCACGCAGGAAAGTATTGGGAGCAGTCTGTTTTCCTCAGGGGACATAAGATCGCTGCTAATGAAATAAATCAAAATGGCTCGCTTCAGAATGCGTTCTTTTAATTTTCACGACGCGCCGGTGAGGCCAATAGACCCGTAAATGCCGAACAATCATCAGGCAGAAGTTTTTAGGTTGACGTACTAATCAATTCCTTCGAAGCAGAAGGCATATCAGGCAGCTGGCAAAACGCCAGGTAGAAATGCTTTGCCAGCGTGAACGACATTCCCTTCAGAATCCCTGGGTGGACCTCCTTCGCCACAACATGCTGTGCGGTTTGTCCTGTGCAAGAGTTGGCGAACATCCTCCTTCAAGATAAACTTATTTGGGGGCCAGTCGCAGTTACGCCTTGACAACATTGGATGTGGCGATATCACTATGGCTGTATACCGACCTGTGTGGTGTTACCTGTGGACTTTAGATACCACAGTTAGGTCATTCGTAGGTTCACCGTTTCTGTCCCTCAAGGCGAAGGCGCTTGGCTTATTTCTTCGGTGGTGTCTTGAATACTTAACTAGCGAATTTTTCCGGGTAAAATCTGGTGCTCTGACTTGCGTTTGTATGTTCCATTGGCGGATTTCCGATTAACAGCGGTTACGTACCTTACAAAATTCCCGCAAATCTTCTCTTTCATGTGGTTACCTTTCTCAAGAATAATCGAGACCCTGTTAACAGGAGACTCAAATCCTTTTAGGCGGTTTTTGGTTCAACCGAATTCGCGCAGATTTTTCTAGGACGAGCGTTACTTCGGCTTCGTGAATTTCTTGGTCAATGATCCTGCATGACTTTTTTTACTGAAGCTGGTCCCGGTTCTATCTGGTAAAGGAAGTTAGGCAGTTCTGAGGGGCCTGCACGAGAAAAGTTTCGAATCCACGTTTTAGATTCCGGCTTTTTATTCCAAAAGTCAGCACACAATGGAGATCTAATTACCACTTGATCAACGAGGTTTCTTCCGTTGGTGATAGACAGATCCAAAAGGGATGGTAGTGGATATGCGCGATAGCTGGTGTGAGAGGACGTTTTGAGTCCAAACGCTCCATTGAATGAATTTGATCAGCACCGACGCAAATTATCTACTAGACTCGATGGGCTGGAGGTCCATCGGATAGGCCTTTGAAGCGGTAAATTCACCTTCAAGCAAGAGCTGTGTGGGGAGTAAGCTGGGGAAGTGTCGCTCAAGAGTTTTTATGAGGGGCCAGTCATCTTCCGGTGAAACTGAGCGGCAACTGTTGGCCACGCCGAGAAGAAGAGGAAAGGTCCCACGCAGCGGGATCTGAATCTATAGGGCGTCGGAGAGGACAGCTGAGATGGGCAGGGCCGCATTTAAATATAAAACAACACAACCTGACCGCACGTGTTTTGAGTTAACTCAAAAAATGGAGTAGGCGTGTGTCGAGATCTTATTGGTGCACTGTTGATGATGACCATAATGCAATTCAGAAGTTACATGCACTAATAAAAGTTTTTAGTACAGTTGACAATGGTGAGATGACACACGAATAGAAATAAGTACAGTGCAAAATGGGAGCAAGTCAAAAGAGGAACTTGTCGTCTGTGAGCGTTTCTTCGTGAAAGTCCGGACGGTGGGAACGTGTTTTCTCCGCAGTATGACCACTACACGTGTTCCCTAATTGTCGGTGGACTTGTGAAGAGTTGTTGATTTCCTGCTTCCTGCGCGCGCACAAGACTGTGTGTGCTGACTGTATTCGGATCCCCTGTATGTAGGTCCGCTAGCATGTACGTGGGCATGTCAGCATATGAGTAGCTGCCACGCCCACCAGACGGTGCAGACAATCGATGTCCGATGCGTCACCCTAATGTGACGTGTTTCTGAGTACAAAAAAGGACGAGCATCTTGATCCAGTGAGCAGCTGTGAGCTGAACAGTCGGGTGTGTGGATGAGTTGGTAGCTACAACCGCGTCAGAGGCAGTCGGTGTGAGCCAGGTCTCTGCAAGTGCGATTACGGACAGCCGTCTGGGGCAAGCTGACTGCCTGATATTGCGAAGTTTGTTTAAAAAACCGAAGCAGTTTGTGGACAAAAATTTTCAACACAATCTCTGCTGCGTCTCAGAATAGCAGATATAATAACTGTTAGCTGGGTTTGAGTCTAAGGCTTCAAAGGGGCCTCGGTGGCGCACTTATCTGCTTCCGAGAACTTCACTTCATTTGCAGAAAAAATCCGCCCACGCGAGCTTTTGCAATTTGGGAACGTATTGTTCCTCACGTGGTTTAAAACTTCGATGGCTGCTACATGTGCCTCGCGAAATACTATCTTTTGAACTGCTGGATTTGCCGTCCAAGGTTTTGTGGCGAACACTCATGATGCAGTGCCTGAAAATGTATCCCTGTGCGGGTTATTTGGGTTATTTGTGCGGTAAACAGCACCACAGGGCGGTGTCAATTGGGCGACCTTCCACGGTGGTACGTTTTGCGGATGGCTGTGCCCTGAATTCAGCCAGTAGCTCTACGGTTGGGCGAATTCTGTGTGGATTATTTGATCGCAGTCGCTTTCCTGTTGTGTACGTGGGAATTTTCGGTAAATTCTGCTGCGTTTGTGGTTTTGTCTACTTGGGTCATGGGTGACGAATGTGTCTACAATCAGGCAGACCGCTTTTGAGGGCGTAGAGCTAGCGGCCAGTGGCTTCACATTTTCAGTGGCGGTATGATTTTTGCAGTAGTCCCTGGCGTCGGGGCAAACGCCGAAGGTTGGTCTGTCGGTAGACTCACTGTTTCTCCCCATACAGCCAACCCACGCAAGCTTAGAAGTTGTGATTTGGGTGTGGAGCTCACCAATCCGAATTAGGTTGGCCTTTCGAAAAATGGCAGCCTCCTGCATGACTCTGTACGGCAGCTGAAGAGGAATCAGTGGCCAGAAGCCAAAGTGCTGGCTTGTTTCGCTTTTCGCGCGACCTCTCTTCTTGAGGCGATTCACAGCTAGACTGTGTGAAGATACCATCATTAAGCAACTATGCCAGTTTTGTTAGCGTGGGTGTTCTGGAGAACGCCCTGCCATCAGATCAGTCTACACTTCCTCATCCACCTCATCCAACAGGAACGCTGCGACAGTTCTCACTGCCGCATCAGAAAGTCGGGTAAACTTCTCCTTTGGAAATGGAGTGGATAGCACTCGGTGATTGTTCAGGGGGGAGGTTCGTCACTCACCCTCGTCCAGGCCGGCTTGTTGTTTGTGTTTGCGTCTTCAAGAGCTTCGTAAACAAGTGGAAAATTACCCTCGAGCAACCCGAACAAAACGGAACATTTGCACTGGTCTTTCCTACCCAGAAGTTGACAATTGGTTTTGTTCCTGAAAGACGTATTCTTGGTTGTTGAAAGCATAACACCCCTGAGGTACAGGCGGTTCGGGAGGTTAGATGGTTGATTTATCTGGTCTTGCTGCAAAACCGTACATTTAATGTACTACTGGACTTGGTAGGCATACCAATGCATTCCACTTCTTTCATTCGATCCACTTCGCCCACATCTGTTGTCGCCCACCTATAGATGTACAGGAATGTAGCGTGAGATGATCCGGCTCATGATTGAGTATGTAGTGGTATAGCTAACCAAAAAGCTACTTTGCCAAGAGTGTGTGGCATAAAAATAAAAAATATTAACGCTAGATTGTGTATACAGTCATAAGTAGGTTAGATGAGACAGACTCTTTACCACAGTTCGTTGTTGACCCAGGTCAGCGAACAAACAATAATCCAATCCGAGGGTCTTCTTTTGAAAGGTTAACACGTATAATAGATTCCGAGGATAGTCTGAAATGTTCTGATACCAGAGTCAGCACATGAGACTCGCGAATGACCGCTGTAAGCGCCAGCGAAATCAGAAGATAAAATCGCGGCACGTGGCCATGTTTGTATTGCGTGAAAGTTTACAAGTGCGCGTTTTTTGTGTTTTTTCGTATCCAAACGAAAAACGGTTATGCAATTGACAAAATACGCAATGCTATAATGGAAGCAAAATAAAGGTACAAAACATCACAAGTGGGTGCACCGTAGAAGCGCAGTGCAGTGTGACAAATGGTTACACGCACAAGTTATGTCATAGTAGAAGATCCGACAAAATGACACGTGGTGGCACCGTAAATAGACCAAACAACGCAAAATTCCTTCACAAGCTTGTACGAGGAAAAATAATACCAAATTCGAAATACCGCGTTCACATGGGTGGAAAACTGGAAGCTCATGAGCCGAAGACCAGTATGCAAGGTTTACGTTACCAACAATTACACATAAATCAACCAGTGAAAGACTGTACACTACACAGTCCCATTGCTTGTAACATTATCCATTTCAAGAACCCAACATTCTCGCGAAATCACTTTTAGTTTGCACCTAATGATCGGCGTTTGCACTCCCACTTTAGTAGCATAATTTTCGACCACCGAAATGCATAGTGGGAATAGACATCAAGCTAATAAACGTCTCGGGGTTGAAAAGAAAATGTTTCGTTTCCCACCTACTGACAGCCATGACGAACCGTTCTCAATAACATTTGTTTGACTTGTTCATTTGCCTGGGTGTGGAAGTTTCGCTTTCGCGCTGGCGGAATGACGGACGCTGGTTTCTTCAAGGTAATGTCGGTTTAGCACATCGCTTACCCTAGGGTCAGGGCACAAGCGCTGAACAAGATGCGAGGTTTGCTGATAAAAAGAAAAAACTGATGAAGACAATGAAATTCGGCGACAATTTGTCGCAAAAAGTATGTGAATCTCCGTTCCGAATCGCCTTGACCTGCCCTAGGTGGACATGGCCCGCGTTAAGCTGGAGTGTATCCGCCCGTGGATCATCAAACGTATTACAGAGCTTCTGAATTTCGAAGATGAGGTCGTTTGTGATTACGTTTTCAACCAGCTGGAAGAGAGGGTACGTCCTAGCACTTGCTGCTATTATGTGCTGTGGGAAACAAGCGTAAATTTCCTACACAACCCCTTGGCTCGAGCGGCACGGTATCGACGTCAGCATCAACCGTCAACTTCACGTTTCAGTTGAACCCAAACTGGACAGGTTTCGACAAACACTCTGGTTTTGCCGGGAGACACCCATACCCCAGCCAATCTCATGATGTTAAGGGACTGAATGTGCTGCACCAGGCCGCCTCACGTTTCACTTGATACGACACTTGAGACATCGCGCCTTTGCTGACGACTGAACTTCGGTAGACCAGAAACCCTACAACAATTGTCACGTAGGCTGTCCCCTTGGTGGACGTACTGGCACTCCTTAGTCGGACTGTCTAACCAAAATTTGCATGTATGCTGAGCTCGTGTTGCTTAAGGTTCGCAGGGGATTTTGGATGGTTCTGTCCATTGGGAGTGGATCGGCATGTGTGAGTGACGTTCAACGTCCTACGGAAGATAATTATTAAGTAGGACGGCAGGGAATCCAGAAGGAAATGTGAAGAGACGGTATTGGTAGCCGCATATTTGCGTTCACCCGCTCCCCCCCCCATGCAGCAGATAGGGCTGGTGTCGGTATGCAGCTTGTGATATAATGTGAGGGCACTTTTTGTTTCTTGATTTTATGTGGTTTGATCTACCGAAAACCCCAATTAGCATTTTTAACCAAATCGTTTGTTCAAAAGCAAGGCAGTGATATTTCACGTATAACCGCCGTCTACCATTCAAGGAACAATCGTTCCGACCTCCACTCGGGAGGTTTAGGATTTCTATCCTGTCCAACCTAATGGGAGACGGTAGGCACTGCATGGTTATACTTCATTGCTCCTCAGTAGTTTACCGAAGTATCCAAGCGATTAGGTCTTTTGGTGGTAGGTACAAGTATGAAGTGCGTGAAATAGTAATGTAAATATCTTGCACCGAAACCTTCGTGTAGGTCACCGGTCATCCACAAAAATAGTCCCACTACTGCCGCCATACAGGTAGCACACGTTGGATCACTTGAGACTCAGTTACGAGCCAAGATTGATCCGTAGTCTGTCTCTGAATCGTACATTGTGCGTCGTCATTGGCAGAATACACCGGTAACTGCGATGTGACTGATATTTGGTTGCCCGTTACCCCTTCGTTGATGTCATCTGTTGTGTCGCACAATCGGCAAATGCAACTGCCAACATGCGCAAACTGATCAACGAGGTCAGTTTCATTATGGATTTTCAGGAAAGTACAGGCAGATAGAAAACACAGGTCTTTCTATTCCTCGAGATGTAACGTTCACTGTCGCTCCTCAATTTTTCATCACTTACTGTCTCTGCGTAGTTATCCAGCCCTGGCTCCCCAGTCACTCTGTGAACGGAGCTAGAAACTTGGCGCAGCATGCATCATGTATACAGTTTTTACAGCTGACTAGGATTCCACCTGTAGTTTGTTCGGTAAATGATCACCAAACAGTAAAGCAATCCCCCATTGTTCAGGTACAATAGTTTCTCTCCAGACGCTATTTCACTACCCAGATTCATGGGTTCTTGGGGTGTGCACTACGACAGTGTCAAAGACAAACGAGGAGGCGGGAACAGTCGTAGCTATTTCCACTTTTACGAAGCTTTTGAGTAGTTTGTTGTACACCTCGATCCGATCGGAGTTGTGTACATATTTGTGAATTTCAAGTACATCCCTTTCTGTACAACAGTATTAAGAAGAGCTAGTCTATCCACGAAGTCTAAAGGTCTGTAAAGTTGGCAATACTTGTATCGCTACTCAAGCATTTGATGCAATGTAAAAATATGGTAAATACAGCCCTTTTAGGTCGAAATAATGGTTGTTGCTCTCGAATTTGTGCCTCATGTGTTCAACATTAGGGAACACCATTCTCAAATTTCTACAAGCAACCTAGTCAAAGTGGAACACGGGGATACCCCTTCAATTTTGAACAACGTCGGAGGGAGCTCATTTGGCCGAGCGGCCCAATGGCGCCTCAATCCAGAAGGGCGTATTAGTACTTCAACTGAGCGGATCCAAACTTAGAATACGATTTAGTCAGCGGGTCGGAGGGCCAACTAAACTGTTGGAAATATTCTGCCGAGCGATCTAGACACCTTTACTATGCATTAGGTTTCCAAGATTATCTTTGCTGGAACCCTCTGAGGAAGGCCTTTCAGGTCCTGTCTTTTGGAATAGCTGGAACAGCTTGCGTGCACTCTCAATCCCACTGGCAGGCTTCGTTTGTTGTCCTTTCTGGTTCTACCACGCCTCTGTCCACACACAGGCTGCGTTTGGACTATCGTCTAGTCGAGCCCGAGGAGATCGATCGCTTCGTATTTTTAAGTCGCTTGTTGTCCTGGCGAGATGGCGTTGGTATATTTTTGTTGGCACATTTGACCTGTATATTTTGAATACATTTTACTGCAATAGTTTTCCTAGTTAGAATTTGCCTTTCTCCCCGCGAACAGAGAGGGAACGAAGTCAGCAGATTCGCAGGCGTCTGTTGAGATCCATCAACCGGCCTAAGCATGTTGTATTTACAGCGATCACCTGTTCCCATTTGAAAATAGTGCATTGGTATCATTCATCAGTTCCTTCAGGTTTCAGAATCGCTTAGCTGTAGCACCCTTCCGGTGCCTAGCTGCCATGCCAGCCGGTGGAAGCACCAGGGCTGGGATACTGCCAGGTTGCCCAAGCCTAGACAGGGGAAGTCGAGTGCCAAATGTCGGGTTCGAACCACGGACCTTCCGGTAGGTAAATTCGCGCTCTAACCATTTGGGCTATCTCGCCCAGAATAATACCGTGTCTCCCTCTTACGGTGCCATTAAGTACACGTGCCAAGAGCCACCCGAGACGAGATTGGGCCCAGCCCCCACGTATAGCTCCCATCCCCTTATTTTCCTTATCCTGGTTGGATGAAGGTGTAGCAGTAGGAACGATTGCACTTTAAGTTGGAAAACTGAACTGGATTTCCGTGTTTTGTATGTGATCTGTTTATTCCACTTAGACGATCTCGCACAACTATTATTGGTGATATCTGTCGTGCCTTCTGATGTGTTCTCAATGAAGTGTTCATGTTTCGCTTCCATACAGCGGCGAGGACAATACAAGAGCTCCATTCGTTGCATCTTTCGGCTGCATGAGGTTGTGGTTTCCCCGAGGACGTTAATGTCTTCGACTCCATCCTTCCTTTAGATTCACCCCCAGTTTGGATGGGATACTAACGTGGTGGCAGCATTCCGCACAGTATGCTGTGCTGTAACAACAATCTAAATTCATGATGTCGCTGTGAGCCCGGAACCGGTTGGTAAAAGTGGTTTTGGGACGCCTGTTGGTGGGCAGTCAGCTGCCTGTGGACATGTTCGCTGCGCACTGATGATGTCTCGAAACGTTTGCAAGTCAGTTGCTAGGCTCGGCGAGCAGATTAATGAATGCGCCCCACGAAAAACGCTATCTGTGAATTCTGATGTGGCAAGTACCATTTTTAGGTGCCATTATTCCGCTTCAGAAAGTGAAGATTAAATATGGTCCTCCACAGCAAACAGCGTACGTATCCTGGACTTGTGTAGCTTCGTTTGTCAGCAAGCCTTTGGAGTTGAGGAGATGGCCGGGTACCATGCTATAATAGGAATCACGAAAAACGCTTGCTGAGATCTTGGCGAGATAAATCAACCTTCCCTGTGTGGTAGTTTCGGATATGGCTGAGGTTTGCACACAATAGAAGTAGAGCGATTGGGTAGTGCTAGCTATGTGTTCAAGACGCCCGAGTTTCTGGGGGGCTGCTCACGTGCCTCCCTGTCCAGCAGATCAAGTGCCTTCGTAAAATTCACGAACACGGGAACGGGTCTGGCAGATATTCTGTTCTCGGTGTTGTTTGGAGCTGACGTGCTGAATAGATTAGGTCAAGCATGCTGCATTCATCACAAGATCTGCGTTGTTCTTCATAGACATTTTCCGGAATGTTGGCGTCCAGTCAGCTGAACATAGTGCCTGCAAGCAGTTATCTGCCGCACAGGGAAGGCTTTCCTTATCTCTTTCCTGTTGGTTTCTCTTCGGAACTATCGTGAAACATTTTCAGATTTCCAAACTATGTAAACCTGACGAAAAATCTCTGGCTTCCGATATTATTTCACTCACTTTGAACGCTTCGGCAGGCGGGACGTCTCCTTCCACATCAGTTGACTGCCTCGAAGTAAAATCTTTGTTTGTCGAATAAAGAGGTTTATCCGATCTGAACTAACTGAGCAAGATAGTCCACATCCATACTGGACGGTTTTTAGGTAATATTTAGCCATGTGCTTTCCAAAGAGCCCTGCATCTTACGTTTTATTTGGCTGTCGGCCGGTCCAAATATTCTCGATGGATTACCGGAGCTTCATATTCACAGGCTTGAAGTATCAGTCGATTATTAATTGAGCAGCTGGATAATGGGGATTGCTACTGTTTTCGAATGAGTCAAGTGAAGTAATCGCTTCCAGTTGAAGTTTAAGTATAGTTACATTACATAGATTTCGATTAGCAGTGAGTTAATTCCTGTTTTCTCATTACGCACCTAGGCAACTTACAGCTGTATCGTCATATGACACATTCGTCTTATTTTCATGCAGTTTCTATTGTTATTCGCAATTTTAAAGCGAGTTTTGATTGGATTTTCAGGTTCTTCGTCATGACCTCCTTCCGAACGTGGATCCAATTGTTCGAGCGACGCACTGAGTGCGCTGCGGTATCAAATTCACCTTTCTAATGTCTACTGCGCTTTATCTTTAATTCATCTCGGTTGTGCCAGTTAAAAATTGTCAAACCCTTTTTTCATCATTTAGCATCCTGATCCGAAGGAAATTCAAATCAACATCACTGGCTTTCTGAACAGTAAGAACGCCAGAGTCTTCCTCACCGAACTGTGGGATCTTCTTCTCTCAGCAATGGAAAACCCTGAGGGAGTGCCTTCTCTTCTGCTGGATGCTAAGAAGGCTGAAATCCTTCAACGCCAGGTATTTATATCGCATTTTTCGTTGCATTGATTTGCATCATTTGATTACGCATGTTGGGCTTTAGTTGTTACAATTTCCTCCATTTATTCGAGTCGACTGCTGGTGATACTCTTCGTGGGTATTTCGCAGCGAAAATTTGGTTGGATATATTCTCCAAGCGATAGTTTTTTTTTTTACAAATTCGTTGGTTTCGCAGCTGAACGATTTCTTCGAGAGCTTTTGTGATTTGTTGCTCTATTAGTGCACTGGCTATGAGTGGTCATATCAAGATTCGAGTATATGCAGAAATAACAGTTTATACTGTGGTAGATAACAGTTTACAGTTACTAGGTGAACCATGTGTAATACAACTACAATGCAGAAATGAATCAAGTCGTTTGGGCATAACCGATAAGAGTTTGAGTGGAAGTTTGGATGCGGGACGTGTCCTCTTTGCACTCCAACTGCTACACGTGTTCCCTAATTGTCCATGGACCTGTGGAGTTTCGGTTGCCTGCCTGCCCTTTGCACGTCTGTTGCGCCAAGTTATATGCGTATTTGTGTGCAATGTGGAAAGAGGGGTTGCCACTCCTGTTTGACAGATGAACAAACGAAAACAACTTCAACTGATGTGGGTGAAGATCGTAAACCTGGCGTATGGTGATGGTATTATTCACTTAAACAAATTGGATGGGAAATAGCAATGTACTTGTCGGTCGGGGTTGCCAGTGGGACAGGATTTTGTCATGTGATTTGTGTTTGTGGAACAAACGAGACGCGTCATCTAGTGAGTGCAGAAGTACTAGGTAATTTAAGCGAAGTCGATTGACGTAAAGAGAGAGTCATCGCCACAGCCCTGTCCAAGGACTGAAAAGTACTTATCCAGAGACTAGATCTACCCAAGTCTCGTTGGTCGCACCCCACGGGTCAGGCGAAAACTGAATTAGTGATCGGTACTTACCACACCTTCCTATCCTTGTGCTCCAACGCCTGTACTTGTGTGAAAGTCTATGGGGAATATCCCCAGAGTTTGTCATCATAAGTGATTTCCGTCGGGGCTCACCCCTGTCACTTTTTCCAAATTCGTCATGAAATTATCCAAAAAACCCTTGACCTATCGGGTACCCCCGTATGAACATTTCCTCTTTTAGCATCCATTCGGACAGACTACACCAACCTAAATAATGCTAGCATGCACATCGGTATGCGCTTCGTGCTACCAATGTGCTAAACTGCAAGGCCGAGCGCGAACTGGTAAAGCTGGCTATGGCATCAGAGCCACTAAAGATGGAAAAATTTACTTATCTGGGCAGTTGCATCGGCATTGGTGATGAAACGAACTATGGTTATTAGCTAGTCGCCTAAGGGAAATGATGTGATTTCAATATGCGAATACGCGAGAGACATAGTCTATACTTCCAAGTACAAGACACAAGTGCGCTTGTCAAATAGATCAAAGTGAATGAAAGGGCATTCGGTTGATATTTTGACCCCGATTTGCAAATTGGAGCTGAGGCTTGATGCAAAAAATATACACCCAATCCAATTCTGATACATTCATATTGAAACATAATCTGGCCGACATTTCAAATTACATCAGGTAAGTTAGATGAGCAAAAGGATGAAGTCGATTCCTTCCTTGATGATTCGTTTGGTCATTCAGCAATGCCTAAAACGGTTGAGCACTCTCGATTTAATGCTACTCAAGCCTAACATATAGGCCCACTGAGTAAAATGAATCCGACGAAAACCCAAATCGCTTACATCAAATCTGTCGCATTTTATCATGCTGCAGGGATTGTGGCTTTTTGAGGTGTCGTTTCTAGAGTTCGAAGGTCTATTCGTTAACGGAAGGTTATCGCGCGCGTTCTTCCTTCAGCGCACTTTTTCGTTCAATGTATTCACCTGAAAGGATGGATTAGTTGAGCAACTGGCAGAAATATCAGGAAATCCATTTCTTTCTATGCTGTGTTTTCTTACTGGACCAGTGTGCAAACCTTGACTTTTCGGTAATCACGCGGTTTGTTGGCTGATGAAGTAATGAGCTATCCTCCATCTGTGTGTACTGTGTGTGGTGTTTTGGTATCGATCTAATCACATGGGTGAACGTTCATGATACAAAACCTTGTGATAATTCGACGGTGCAGTACCGCAGTTAGACACCCGTAACCACATAAAACGCACCCAGAGACCAGCAATGACACGAGGATTGGTACTTCTACACCGCACTGTATGCGCTCACGGGTTGGAAGCCCGTACTTGGGGGATTCAAGAATATTCTCATCATAGACCATCATCCAGTTCAGTCACGGAAAACTCTTCGACCACTTATCAGGATCAGGAGATCAATGAGTCCCGCCCACGCTTCAGTTATTCATGAAGCTTGTGTGATATTGTATTCAGTGAGTTCGGAGTTGGCGAGTCTGCTTTGACAATGACAATGCAGGGCATGAATCTGGTCCACAGTACCACCGCTTACCAAAGTGGCATCACTCGGACAGTTTAAGTGAGTTTAATCACGCATGCCTCCTTGGTCAGCTCGGATACACTAGTTGCTTCTGAGTGTAGATAAGTCAAATATATATTCAACAAATCAGTTGATCTGTTTTGTGTCCATAAGGTGTTTGGGTCGTCACTGGACCTTACCGTGGTGTGACGGTTTGCGCACCTCAGCCATCCATTGAGCTATACTGGAGAGTGTCCCCCGACACTCACAGAGTCTCTCATACCAGGTTGGTCAATGGTTAGAGGTCTGACGAACACAGTCTCATGGCCCTCCAGGTTGGGGGTTGGGGCATGTGGCGACGTGCTCCGTAAAGATGGTTATGTACATTCATTTCCACCCGAAGACCGCTGCCTTACGAACTGGCTTTGGTCGAGGACCCTCCTGTCTAGGTCTGGGCGCCTTGGTAGTACTTCAGCCCACGTACAATCATGAAATTTACATAAACAAATAAACACATGCCACATACACCGTCGCGCGGTGTCATCAGCCGGGTTGCCTTGCTGCGGGTAGGGGAAAACATGCTGTTGCTAACGACTCCTTTCTTTTTCACGTAGTTTTTCTTCTCCCAATCCCATTAATAACTCCTTGTAGGCCCGTCAGTTATGACTGATGACCCCATTCGTCCTGCAACTACTTTACGGGCAACGTCGGCGCGTCATTCGGCGACGATATCCTCAGACATCTCGAAATCACTCTTCAAACCCCGATACCCTGTTTATCTGGCCGCCTTCAGTGGCCGCACTCTGAAGCCGGCAGGTCAACAAGCCGCTCATGCTTTCACATCGCTTGCTTGGCATTGATGTGCTCTGTGTATCGGGAAAAAGAATTCAAGATGCCAGCACAGTGGTTGCGCTACTCCCTCCACTCTTCACTCACTTCCGGGTACGCACCTCCGGCGACCCAGAGGCTGCTGCGGCAGGATGTGCAAGGGTTAGTATCCTCCTAATTTACCGGGCGGAAGGATCCTTGTCTGATTGGATACCCGTTGCGGTTCGTCTAGCAAAGTCTGTGAAGGAATCTCGCAAGAGAGATGTTGATCGATGTGCGTTTGTCGTGTCTGCTTGCGCCTCAACTGACTGTAGCTCTGACACCATCAAAGACAAGTTTTATGAATGCCCTGTTGTGGTGAACTGAAGGCCCAGATATCCTTATGGTTGCTGGAGATCTGAATGTACAAGTGAACGAGATTAATTCGTCTGAAACTCAATTAGGAGTTTTACACGGATTGAGCTCAGTACTTACGGATAATGGTGAACGATTGCTTGCGCTCGGTGCTGATCGCAGACTGTTTTTATGCAGTTCTAACATCTGAAGTAGCCGAAGTCGTGTGGCCACATGGTGTCCTCCAACGGCGTGCCGGCCGCGTACTCAACTCGATCACATTGTCACCAGTCACCGATGGCGCGGACCAATAACTGATCGCCGGTCGTTTTGGAACACATTTGCGGATTCTGATCACGCACTCGTCCAGATTCGCTTCTCCGTTCGTTTTCCAGGGGCGCGTAAGGTGCGAAAAAATCGCCTGGCAGCAAACTGGTAGAACCGGGTGTTATACGAATTTTCCGGAATCGTCTCCTTAAGTCTCCCAGATGCTCCGCAACCATATATGAATTCATACTGGGACGAGATCATCAACTCTTTTCACAGTGCGGGGAGTTTCGCTTGTGGCGCGGCGCTATCAGGCTCACTCAAGCATTGGACAACAAACCGAACAGTGGCGTTGGAGAAATATCCCAGCGGGTCCTGAACACAACTTGATGGGACAAACTTCAGACGTCAAGTGAAGGTGAACGTGCGACCCCATCATGAATTCCAGTGAACACAGAAAGCCAAGGAAATGGATAAGGGGGCTCAGAAGACTGGGATTGCCCGAGTGTGATTTCAGTCGGTCCGTGCGACCGGTCCCATGACATGCAGTCACTGAGCACGCCGCTTCCATCCAGAGTGAGGCACTCGAAGTTGTGAAGCGTTTTATATACCTTGGAAGTTATATTGGTTCTGATTGTAGTATGATTGTTTGTGTATCAGGCTACAGTGTGGGGTGCTTTATCGTATGGCCTATTCGAGCAGCGGAACTGAGACGTTTTCAGGTGTTATCGTTATCTCAAGACCATAGCTCTTGTGGGTTGGTGTCGGTGAATCCATGACGGGGCAATTAGGAAGCAGGTTTTCGATTGTGCAGCGGGTACTTTCATTGAAGAATGTGCCCCGCACCAGATGGTGCGCTGGTTAGGCCCTGTCACGTGCAGGATACGGACCAAACGAAGGCATGCCCTGATTGGTCAGAATGCCACCCAATCTGGATCGAACATCTTTGACTCGGTGCTTCTAGCCCCCTCACTCAGATTCTAACACGACCTTGTTAAACACTCTGTCATTGCCCGGGGGCGAGATGGCCGAAGTGGTTAGAGCGCGGATTACTAACCTGAAGGTCCGCGGTTCGAATCCGACCTCCGCCACTCGACTTCCCCTGTCTAGGCTTGGGCAACCTGGCAGTATCCCAGCCCTCGTGCTTCCTTCGGGTGGCATGGCAGCTAGGCACCGGAAGGGTGCTACAGCTGAACGCTTTATCTTTTTATCTTTATCTGTCATTGCCCTAAAAGTACGATTGTGATAATTTTCCTTTGTCTCCATAAAGAGCTGTCTAGAGCTACCGTGCCTTTCGATATACCATAGTGGGCGGAGCAGGAAGCCAAGAACCGACAAAGAGTTACACGACCGTCCAGCAAGACAACTGGCAACATTACGTACTATGTACGTAATGTGGTATTGGGTCTGTCACTGAACAGCATTCCTGGATCCCAAATTTCCTTGAAACCTCTCAGTTACAAATGCGATCAACAATGTTTCACGCTCCCTGTTCCCGATACGGTTGGCCGATGTCACCAAAACGCTGGGCCGTCCAATTCAAGGTTCATGTGGTCCCAAAATGGTTAGCTTAACACTTCACTCCCCCAAGAAGGCTATCCAGGAACCCTGAATGCTAGAGTAACATTTTTACAAATTTCCTGTCTGCTTTCTGCCTTGATGCTGACTGATTGGTTCCTAAAGCACACTGCTGACCTCGAGAATTTTAGTCACTTAAGGAATCTTGTCCAGCCAACCTCATTGCCTGATTTCAGTGATGATAACCTTTAGGTGTGCTACGATCTCATGGATCCTGTAGAGACACGCATTCCTGNCTTAAGGAATCTTGTCCAGCCAACCTCATTGCCTGATTTCAGTGATGATAACCTTTAGGTGTGCTACGATCTCATGGATCCTGTAGAGACACGCATTCCTGCGTCACCAAGTATCGGCGGTGAGCTTCGAGTGTTTCCTCCACCCCACAAACATCAAGTTTGAAGCTTATGCGGTAACGGCTGTTAATAGGTTTTACTATATTCATCACTACGTGTGATGTGTCAGGCAACTCTGTAACTTATGCTTTGTGTATGTAGGACCAACTTTTTCGCTCGTCAGATATAGTTAACCTTGATGTATTTATCCTTGCTTACCTATTTTCCCGGTGGATTTCCATGTTTTTGGTCAGGGAGAAGATAAACGTGTACAACAGGAACTTAGTCGTCAAGAAAACGTACGTGCGAAGAATGCCGCGGCTAACAATAAAGCTTCCAACATTTCCGTGGCCTGCAACCAACTCGTACCTGATACACAGCTAAATGGTTCGTCACAGCGGATTTCCTCGACTACGCCCATGGAAATCGAGGAAAGCACTGCAATGGGGTCTGGTATAGTCGGTAGCTCTTCACTGAAAGCTCCTAGTGAGTTATCGTATTTTGTTTATTTTGACATCACATATACCACCCGACTAAAAGCTCTCAGTTTAGCGTGGTGATCGGGTTTCGGTGCTGCGGTGATTCCGCGGAGTACACTGGCTGGAATTCAGTTCCTTAAGTTCAGCCATGCCAGGAAGGCCAACAGGAAACAGCCCGGCGAAGAACAGCGAGCCCCTGTACTGCGAGAAGCCGTGTTACAAGGTGGTCGAACGGTAAAACTTTTCTGTTCTGTGCGATAAGATTGTAAAGGCGGTAAAGCGTTTCATTCAGATCACCAAAGATTCTATATTGATTGAAGACGTGTTGCTACCTTCCAGGAAGAACGGGTTAGAAACATCAGCTGTACAAACTTGTTACGGTTCTGTCACGCAGCGAGCAAACAATATGATATTGCGGATTGTGGCAATACTCTATCCCCAGCTATGTTGCTTGATCCAGACTCCTAGCACGGCGAATAGTAAGAAGACGAAAACCTCGGACACAAACTTTAATAATCCAACAACACACGATCAACAGGCGATGCCCGGAGCTTCCGAACCCAAGTCAGTGGAAAGAATGGTATCCTGTACGTGGTCGGATTTAAATTTCCTTGGAGTATCAAGAGGCCATTGATTTTTCATATTTTGACCTTGAAGATGCCGGGAGTTCGCTAGCACACATAAAAACACAGCGTTTTCTGGGGGATATTGTGTTGTGTCTTCATGTACGGTAGTGCAACTCTGTGTCGGTCCCTGCTTCCTGCTCCGCCCACTATGGTATAACAAAAGGCACGGTAGCTCTACACAACCCTTTATGGAAGCAAAGGAAAATCATTACAACTGCATATATATAGGGTTGTCACAGTGTTCCACTAGGTCGTACCAGAATGTCCGTGAGGGGGCGAGAACCGTCGAGTCAAGGTGCTTGACTCGGATTGGCTGACATTCTGACCAATCAGGGCATGCCTACGTCTGGCCCGTGTCCTGCAAGTGACACATGCGTCCAAATGATGTGATGTTCGGTTA
>NW_008752109.1:315636-329936 GCF_000715545.1 Opisthorchis viverrini
AGCGCTGCAAACGTTAGTGTGACCAGTTAGGCTGCTACGTATGGTAACTTTGATGGACGAGCGTCACTGACTGCGTGAGGCATGTATGCCAATGTGTTACGGTTCGGTCACGCAGCGAGCAAACAATATGATAATGCGGATTGTGGCAATACTCTATCCCCAGCTATGTTGCTTGATACAGACTCCTAGCACGGCGAATAGTAAGAAGACGAGAACCTCGGACACAAACTTTAATAATCCAACAACACACGATCAACAGGCGATGCCCGGAGCTTCCGAACCCAAGTCAGTGGAAAGAATGGTATCCTGTACGTGGTCGGATTTAAATTTCCTTGGAGTATCAAGAGGCCATTGATTTTTCATAGTTTGACCTTGAAGATGCCGGGAGTTCACTAGCACACATAAAAACACAGCGTTTTCTGGGGGATATTGATATCCCCAACAAAACTGCACACCCCAATCACCGGACAGTTAGTGGTGACCACGGGCACATTCGATACGGTCGAAGTATCTTTAAGATCAGCAAGTCATTGGCTCCTGGAAGGGTCCCCCAACAAGAGCTTTATTTTCCCGCCACCTTTTGTTTCAAGGTTGGGCACTGGAACCAAAACCTCGTCTTCGGCCTGGGCAACCGAGAGGTGCTATTTGCCCTTGCAGCTTTTCATGCACTGACCCCTCCCTGCACATTCACTCAAGTCCTGGCTCATTTAGCTGTCAATCACCTAACCATTACTCCGTGCCTAAGCTTCTCAGTGAAATAAATTAAAACAAATCTCTACTGAATTCAAGAGATCTTTTCCGCATTCTTACTTTTAAAATCCATACTCTATGTCAAATTGGCTAACAGGTAGCTTTTGCTTAGACCCTGTCCCCTCCTGTATGTTGTCTCTCCGAAACACTTGCGAGACTCCAGTCCGGTCATGTATCTCAAATCGCTCGAGATAAACCCAGACTTCTAATACCTTACTCTTCAGGTATCTGGTGATTCTAATTCAACAGCTCGTGGTCTCTACGGTGTGGGAGTTTTACTTAGCCGCAGGGCTGGGTGCAGTTTACTGGACCAGATTCCAATTCACAGGTTGACCGGTTCAATCAAAATCAATGCATCTCAGTGTGATAAACCATGTTTATTTGTTGTGCCAACCTACGCTGCGACAAAAGGCAGGTCTGAAGCTGAGAAAGATGGCTTCTGCCGCGATTTGCCGTCGTCGCTCCTGTCAGTGAAATGTACCGATATGTAGCTTCTATCAGGTGATATGGATCCTCAGTTTGGTCGACCACTTTCTGAGAAAGCCTATCTTGGCGGCCGATCCGAGGCTAACACTCACTGCACGGATAACAAGGAACAAATTTCTGTTATGTGCGGAACACAATTCTAGCAAGCACAGGCACTCACAAGAAGTTACTTGGACACCACCGACTGTGGACTTATTTGGACCAGGGGCGAGCTGGCCCAAGTGGTTAGAGTGCGATTTTACTGACCGGAAGGTGCATGGTTCGAACCCGACCTCTGCCTCTCGCCTTCCCCTGTCTAGGCTTGGGCAACCTGGCAGTATCCCAGCCCTCGTGCAACCTTCGGGAGGCATGGCAGTTAGGCACCGAAAGGATGCTACAGCTGAACGATTTTTTTATTTGGACCATGTGACAATCGGCTACTGTTGGAAAGCTTTGACAGAAGATTATCGTTCATTTTGGGGTACACGCCGGCTAATGCAAAGGCATTCATTTCAACACATGCAGGCATTTCGCTAGCTCAGCAATATCGAGTTGGGTTGGCTGAGGGGCTCCTAAGTCTCGAACGGCACAATGGGCGATTTGGGTAACGGTTGAGAAAAACTGAGAAAAGTCGTGATCGAAGCCTTTGATACTGTATACTGAAGGTCGCATGCACTCCCCAATAAAGACTGGATCTCGTCACGATCAGTAGCTCTGATTGGAACCGTGAAAACCATACCGGCAACAAATGACTATAATGGCATGGGCAGATCTAAACACCTGGTAACGAATATCCTAAGGATTGACAGAGAACACTGGTGGATCGCAAAAGCCCGAGAAACGAAGAAGGCCCTTTAAACAGTAAAAAAACGGTACCCTGTTCAAGGCAATGCGGTCCATTGGTTTGGTGTGAGTAGGTGTGAGTGAAACGATTTCCGAAAAAGATAATTCCTCAATTCCTTCTCAAGGACGTGTTGAACGATGGGCTGAACGCCGAAGGACAAGTCAGAGCCTCCCCTCGACTAAGCCTCTGGGAGGACTAAACGAATGCGATTGCAACATCGACACCAGTCCGCCATTGACGACGAAAGTCCAGCTTGCAGTCTCATTGCCTTGCCGCAACCAAGCACCTGCTCCAAATTTTTTTTTTGTATTGAATGTGACAAGTCCCTCGTGGTTACCCTGCGAGGTATCTGAGGTGAGAGAAGAATGAGAGAATGCACCGTTTCCATGATGATTCCTGTTTTCAAAAAGGGTACAGAACACATGGAAACCACTAGGGTATCAGTCTAGTGTCCATAGCCTCCATCATGGTGAGAGTAAGGTTCGCAAATTTCAGGCTGTTTCGTATAGACCGTAGTTTCCTCAATCATATCATCACCGGACAATCAATACTGGAGCTGCGGCACCCCGGATGACCAACAATGACCGACCTTCCTCGATCTTAGATCTGTGTTCGACTCCGATGATCGTCAAAGACTGATGGTGATTTTTTCAAGGGCTAAGAGTGGATTCATCAGATAATCGATTTCCGTAAGCTTATCGCACTATGCGAAATTCCCTCACACTCATCCAGTATCAATAGTAGTCGCTGTGCCAGTCCAATAGTGATTTCGGTCATTCTTGTCGGACTGGATCGCTTGGCGACGGTGTTGGTATAACTTGGCGTGTTTTACAGTATGGCATCGTTAGTCCGGTTTGATAACTGCATGGTGCGTCGTCACGGCGTGTCGACGTAACGCAGATTCCAAACGAGTAGCAGCAACACCAAACATGCGCAGCCGTTGTGTATGAACATTGTCGAGCACCACAGGTCATACTCCGGATTTCCCGGTGATGGCGCAAGATAATGACAGTCGTCTATCGGGCGTTTGAGGAGGATGGTTTTTGTTCTTCTCGACAAGATGGATTTTCAGACGGTTTCTCAGGGGAAACCTCATACGATAATGTGGTATAATCCCGAACACAATGTTATTAATATTTCCATTTATCTTTGCCCATTCTGTGTGAATTTCCTAACATCTAACTAGCATCTCTCTTTTAGTGCACTCTTCTCACCGTCGGCGTTCTTCGTCTCCTTCACCGCGTCATCGTCGGAAGCCTAATGCTAAACACGAATCGCGATCTGTAAGTGTTCGTTCCACTTCTTTTGGCCTGATAGTTTAACCTGTACCCAAACTAATGCGATATGTTAGTGTTCTTGTTGGGATCGTTTTCATAGTTGCAGGTCTGTCTCTGCGCTCGAGAGCTAAATCTTACTGACTGAAACCAACACTTGAGATTTAAGATGTGCAGCCATAATGGTTTCTCCCTCATTATTTGGATTCCTTCATCGAAATCAATGTCCTTAGACCCATTGCATAGCATGCACCAGTGCTTTTGGTTTGTGGGCTGCTGTTGGAGCGTTACGTAGGACAGTGGTCGCTGCCGATGAACCGTTGCAATCCCATAAAAGGGTAGAATTTGTGCAAACTGCGTGTGATTCTGGCAGTGGAACTGAGCGCATGACCATCCAGGGTCATGAAAGGTTGCGTGTTCCCTGGGTTGGTGGAAAATCTGAAAAAATTATTCCATCTTGTTGCGACAGTCATGATTTCCCTACTTCGGATAAAACAGCTGAACTGTGCTTACATAACGCTGAACTCGCTTTCGCACTCCACAACACCTAACGCAAGTACTCAGCCACTTTTAGCATACCTGTGGTCAGCTCTTCGTGACATGATTAAGTATTTGTTAGTCACCATTGGACAGCTTTCATCGATTGTGACGGTCGTTCCACAGCAGCTTGAGGGTGTCACATGTCAGCTAACCCACCGCGAGTCAATTTGACCAGCTTACAGAGAAGGGATTCTGAGATGCCCAAGCACATACCAATGACATTCCATCCAACATGTCCAACCTCTGACATCACGCGATTACACTGTTGGATTATTTTGATACCTCCATACCGAAATATATCGCATAAATGGCTAATTAGCTCCTTCGCAAGTTGGTTAGTGTTGTAACTAACTGCTGTTACCGCTCCAGTGCCTCAGTGTCGCAGAAAAGACTAACCAACAAGCAACAAAACAATCTTATTGCCAACGAGCGAGTGTGAAGATCACAAGGAGCATCGCGGTATTTTTGACCTTGAATTCAGGCTACCTGATCGACATTGGCTTCATCATCATGAGCCGTTGCTTCTTCGACATGTCTGAACATTCACCACCGTCGGTTGTTGCTGAACTGATTACTTGAGCGTCCAGTCGGCAGTTGGCTTTTCTCGCCCGCATGCTTGATGGCACTGCGATTTTAGTGGAACTTGAGGGTCTCACTGGTTCCGGACATTCTGGGATTTTAGGAATATGATTAGTGAGCATACTCAACTGTCCGTTTTCACTCTCTGACGTCAGAATGGTTATTAGCTGTCACCTTGTCGAGGTGGTCGGGCTCTTGTGCTGCAATGACCCTGTGGGCTATACTGGCTGGAACTCAGTCCCTATAGGTTCAACGATGTCAGAAAGGCCAAAGGGGAGCAGCCCGTCGAAGAATAGCGAGCCCCCGTCCTACGAGTGATCGTAATACGGGGTAATCTGGGACACCTGTCCTCTGGGACAGGAGTGTAAAAGCAATAAGGCGTTTCCTTAAGGTGATTAGCATGCCCATGTTTATGAAAGCAACGTTGCCGCCTTCCCCCGAAGAAGGACGGGTTAGAAAATGTGGACACTGAAAACCGCACACTTCGATCGCCCAACGGTTGACCGTGACCGCCGGCGCATTATTCACTATGGTCGATAAACTTTTAAAACCATAGAGTGCGGTACTGCTCAAAAGTCACTTGTGCGCAGCTGCACCAGGAGTGAGACAGTAATACCTTTGGATCGGGCCGGCCCCCTACAATCAAGTGGGTCAGACTATGGAGTCATGGGCTCCGACAAGGGTCTTTCAAGAAAGCCATATCAAGCGCCGTCCCGCGGTCCAGACTCTTGAGTGAGAGGCTAGGGGGTCGGTCCTTAAACTAAACCCTACCTCCTTTAACCGCCATGTTGGTCAGACTGCAGTCAGAGATCGAAGGTTGGGTACCTCAACCAAACCCACTTTTTCGGTCTGAGCAACCGAGAAGTATCTTTGCCCTTACAGCTCTCACAGGCCTCCCTCCTCATCTCCATACCCTAATAATGCAGTGCAATCAAAACATCCGCCAATCCCCTAGTCACTGTTCCATGTCTCAGTCGTCGCCCAGAAAAATAAACCAAAATAATCGCCTACTAACATCAGAAGATCTGATCCACGTTGCAGCCTTTAATGTCCGTACTCCAAGTCAGATTGGGCAGCAGGAACCTTGCTTTACCTCTATCGCTGTATATTGTGTCTCAGAAACCACGCATACAAGACCCCATTTCGGTCGTGCTCCTCAAGCCGCTTAGGACAAGCCTAGATGGTCCATATTTCACTCTTCGGGCCTCCGGTGATCCTGACTCTGATCACGCCACTGTATGGACCCGGTTGGCGCTTCGCTTTCTGTCAGCATTACGCGTCCAAAGTAAAAGCAGCTCCGCTCATCGACTTCGACGAGTTTCATTAACCGAAGAGCATTGAGCTGCTCTGGCTAGAAAGCTACTGGAAACGTAGTCATGCGGATGACGAAGAGCTCGAAGGTTGAAGAAGCAGTGCTCTCAGCTTTCATAAATGTTTGTCCAGGCCATCTGACCCGACTAAGTGAGCACTATATCGCGAGATTAGCATATCTTACTGCTGCCACAAAGGTCATACCAGCAAATAGCAACTGTGATGGCACACGTAGTTCCCTCAAACACCGGATAATCAGGAGCTTGAAAATCGACAGAACGCTGATAGATTTTGAAAGCCCAGAAGATGAAGAAGGCTTTCGCTGCAGGCAACAGCCGCGCAGTTTGTTCGATCAGTCGGTTAAAAGAAGACAGATGTTAGTGAAACAGTATCCAAGAAAGACGGAACAGTAATTCGCCCTCAGTCGCCGTCTTGAGCGGTGGGCTGAGCACTTCAAAGGGCAGTTCACCTGGTCTCCTTGAACACAACCGCTGAGAGTTTGATAGATTATCGGGAGAGACATTTGTGAAAATCAAGCTGGGTTTCGCCCTGGTCGAGAATGCATCGACCTTGGGACAAATTCTCGAACAGCGCCACTCCATCAAACGTCACACGTTTGTCGTTTTTCTGGATTCGGAGGCTGCTTTTGATTCTGTCGATCACCAGAAGCTTTGGCAGTGTCTAGCGCTCAAAGATGTCCCGAATTTCTCCCCGTCCTGAGGCACTATATGCGGACTACTGTGGCACGTACGAGTATACGTGAAGCTCTCGGCTGAGCTCACCACATACAGTGGTGTAAGACAAGGCTCTCCTCTTTCCCCTCTGCTCTTCAACTTTGTTATTGATATGCTGCCTGAAATTTCTCTGTCTGCCTGTGAAACCTTGGGAGTCGAAATGCTCCCATTGAGTATGCAGACGATATTGCTCTCCTTGGTTGGGATCCTTCCCGATTGCAAACGGTTTTAACCAACTTGGCTAACTTTGCCCCACTGTTTGGCATGCGCTTGACGCCTGCGAAGTGTAAAGTGCTGCTACAAGGCTGGGTATGATCAAACCCAAACCATATGCTTGCAGACGAGCGACTCGACGTGGCGGATAAATTTGTTCACCTGAGCACTTGTATGAGTTGCAGTGGACCGGCTGAAGATGAAATTATTTCTCGAATCGAGAAGGCCAAGGCAGCTTTTGCCAACCTCCGTCACCTATATCGCCGCCGTGACGTGAGTCTCCGTCAAGGACAGAGTTCACAGTGGGGCGTTGCGATCCGTACTGCTTTATGGATCAGAGACGTGGCCTCTACGCGCAGAAGATATACGGAAGATGTCAGTGTTTGACCATCGGTGTCGCCGAAGCATTAGTCCGGTCCCGTGGGAACATCGGATTAGCAATACTGAGGCACGTCGGATGGTCTTGGGAAGAAGGAATTCTCTCGCGATAGATGAATTACTCATGTTTCATGGATAGCGCTGGTTGGGACATGTACTCTGTACGTTAGAAGACCCTCTGCCCCACATAGCTCTTCTTTCCCAGCCGCTTGCTGAGTGGAAGCGAAAGGTGAACAGTGAATGACCTGACTAAGAATTACAAGCACACTAACCAGTAAGCTCAGTCGGGTGGGCAACTCCCGCCTCCCTAGATGGGGTCCCCGAGACTTAACTCACCAATGGCTATTGACATTGGCGAAAATGGGCAAGTCGCGCAGTTGGAGGCGCTTGTGCATTAAAGCTTATCGCTTTCAATGCGTAGCTACCTAATTTCGGAACAAACTGAACCTCACTTCTACTTTTCTGTTCTCCAGTGATCGAAACTGTAGCAGCTGGAACCAATGTGCATATGCCACGCTGTTTACAGCTGATAAATTGATTGATGGATTTTGATTGGTGCAGAGTGCGATAAATGCAGCTCTGTTGCAACATTGCCTGACCAGTTTTCGTAAGGAAAATAATGTCCAACGTTTATTCCTATAATGATAACAAATAACCCTTCAGTTGTAACGCGCTCACGGCGTAGTTCTCACGCCACGAAAGAAGCATGAGGGTTGAGGTATTGTCAGGTTAGTCAGAGGGTAGTCGAAATGCCGAATTTGCGTTCGAAACACGGACCTTCCGTTTGAAACTATGCTATTGTAGTAACGGTATTTTCCTCAACTTAGTTCTCGGTCTGAGCCTCCCAAGCTAGCGTTCACGTCAAAACAACCACCAAAGGTGCGCAAGGTCTATTAATGCCCAAAACGTAGTCAAGAACAGTTGTACAGCGCTTCGCATATATAGCGTAAGCGGTTATAACTTTCTGGAATTTCTGACGCGTTCTGGATGCGCCATTGGCAACCGGCATTTGGCCAATACTGGGTCATGGTTGGCTGTTGGGTCCAGATCTCGTCTTGATGCCGGATCGGCAAGCGTCCCGAATTTTGGGCCAACCTCGTGCGGGCCAGGCTTATCGGCCGTAGCAGCGCCTAAAGACGTGCGGTATAGCGGGATCCGCGTGGATTCCTGCCTAACACCTACCCCTTGAAGTTTGTTGACGTAGCTTCGAAGCCGGGGGTTCACTTGCAGTGGCCTCACTGACTTGCGTATCCTGTCTGTCCAGCGTCGCGGTTGTAATCCGTTCTCACGCTGGGCCTCTGACGAAGCAACTGATTGACTTCCTGGGATGGTGCCGAGATCAAAAGTGTCCAGAAGCATTTCTAGACTCATATCACTCGGTCCTGTAGGCAGGATCGGCGCATCTGTCGGCCGGATTTGGTTCGCGTGGCGTATCCACTTGGCTGGACCAACTCGAATCTCGTAGAGCACTTTGCCGCGCCGGCGAAGGATGAGTCCTGGGGTCCACGTAGGGCGTCTGCCGCTGTAGTCACAAAGCAACACTCTCTGGCCTTCGCTGAATGCGCGCGCAGTTGCTCCATGATGCCGGTTGAGCTGTTCCTCCATTCTGGTGTTGCGGTGACCAGCCTGTTTCGTTTGGGGCCGGATGGTGTCACACGGTGTTCGGAGCCTCCTTCGGACCAGTGTCTCTTCTGGTGATACTCCATCAGGTGAGTTGGGGTTTGGCGTCGCTCGATATGCCAGCAGGAACCTTTACAAAATCTCTTCCGTTGGTCCCTCCCCCTGGACTTCTGAAGTGCCCGCTTGAGAGTGTCAAAGCGTTCCGCTTGGCCGTTCGATTGGATGGAACGGCGGCGATCGTGTATGCGTTATGCCATACTCCCGACAAAAGTGTGCGAACGCCGACGACGTAAACTGACTGCCGTTGTCGGATACAACAGTCTCTGGCGTCCCAAAACGACTGAACAATCGTCGGAGTTCCAGGACTGTGATGGCAGTTGTGGGGCTGTTCACCGGAAGAATTTCCGACCATTTGCCGTAAGCGTCGACCACGACCAAAAAGTGCTGGCCACCCACTGGACCTGCATGATCGATGTGAAGACGAGACCAGGGTTCGGTCGGTTGCGGCCACGAGCGTAGGTAGGTTTTCACCGGTGACTTGGATGCTTCAGCGCACCGCAGGCAAGATTTCGAGACTTGCTCGATCTGGGAGTCCATCAAGGGCCAGTAGACATAACTCCGAGAAAGGGCATTCATCCTGTTTGTTCCCGGGTGCCCTTCATGGAACTGATTCAGGACGGCTGGTTGTAACTTCTTTGGGATGACCACACGTTCTGAAAACAACAGGCATCCATCGGCTAGTGATAATGCGTCACGCCGGTTGAAGTAAGGCCTTAGTTCGTCTTTTTGGCAGGTACGCGGCCACTGATTGCGATGGTACTTTATGACTTGCTGCAGCACAGGGTCTTGATCGGTAGCCTGGCGGACCATGTCGGCAGTCACTGGGAGGATGCGAACAGCTTCGGAAACTACGTGGTTAACCTCTGGTTCCAAGGCAATTGTTGCGATCACGGTATCTTCTGGTTCTGGCCTGCTTGAATCAATGAGTCGGGACAGTGCGTCGGCTTGTCCCAGGCTGGTAGTGGACTGGTATTTTATCTTGAAGTCGTACCCCAGAAGCAGAGTGGCCCATCGCTGGAGCCGGTTGGCAGTATATGCCGGAATTCCTTTCTTCGAGCCAAACACAGCAAGAAGTGGCTTGTGATCGGTCAGTAGGGTGAATTGACGGCCGTAAAGCATTTTATGAAACTTCTTAACGGCAAACACGATCGCCAAGGCTTCCTTTTCTATCTGACTGTAGTTGCGCTCGGCTGAAGTCAGGGATCTGGCCGCATGTGCAATGGCTTTCTGGCTGCTATCTGGAAATACGTGTGAAATCACTGCGCCAATTCCATAGTTCGAGGCGTCCGACGCCACAACAATTTCCATCGATGGATCGTAGTGTGTGAGTAGCAAATCGGAACTTAGCATGGATTTGACAGAGTCAAAGGCGCGTTGACATTCTTCTGACCATGTCCACTTGTGGTCCTTGGTAAGTAGCTGATTTAGTGGGCCTCGAAGGCGATGCATGGCAGGCAGGAACGAACTGTAGTGACTGACGAGACCGAGGAAAGACCTGAGGGACGCCACGTCTGTGGGTGCTGGCATACGTCTGATCGCTTCAATGTTCTCCGGGTCTGGACGGCGGCCATGTTCGTCAATAATGAACCCCAGGTACTTTATCGACCGCATGAAAAATGTGCATTTCTCTCGGCGCACTTTGAAGCCATATTCTTGAATACGACTAAGCACGTAATCAAGGCGCTGCCACAGTTCGTGGGGATTGGAACCCATGACAATGAGGTCATCCAAATAGGCGGCAACGCCTGGTGCATCCTTCAGCATCGTATCCATAATCTGTTGAAATATGGCCGGCGCTACTTTGACACCAAATGGCAGTCGAGTGTACTGGAACAGACCTCGATGCGTATTGATCGTGAGCAGTTCTCGGGATTCTTCCTCCACTTCAACCTGGAGATACGCATCGGCCAAGTCAATCTTTGCGAAACATTTACCCCCATTCAGTTTCGCGAACAAGTCGTCTGGGAGAGGCAGGGGGTATTGATGGGTATCCAGTGCCGCGTTGAGACCGGTGGAGAAATCTGCGCACAACCGGATCGTCCCGTTAGCCTTCTTTACCAACACAATAGGTGCGGCCCAAGCCGAGTAGTTGGTCGCTTGGAGAACACCCGCCTTCTGAAGTCGGTCCAGTTCTTGGTCGACGATAGGCAAGGCTGCGTAAGGCACTGGACGTTTTGGCCTGAAGACTGGCTTGGCACCAGGGAGGAGGCACAGTCTGGCTTTTGCTTTTGTACACCGTCCAAGTTCGTCAGTGAATACAGACGCATAACGTTGTAGGAGGTGCTCAAGTGAACGCTTCGGCAAGTCAATTTGTCCGGGTGCTGCGTGTATGCCGTTGCAAATAGAGTTGATTGGTTTATCCAGCAGGTTTAGCTTTTCGATCCAATCTAGCCCCATGAGATCAAGTTTGGGGCATGACGTCAGGTAGCAGGTGGCTTGTGCCGTCGAGTCCTTGAAGTTAATGAGGCAGTCCACTTCGCCAGTCAACTTCAGTTTGCCACCGGAAGCATTACGGGCCCAGTGATCAGTCGGCTTCACATATGGCTTACCGATTCGCTTCCACGTTCGTTCACTGAGCAGCGTGATATCGGAGCCAGTATCAAGTTGCAACCGAACTGGGATGTCGTTGATACGAACCGTCACGAACTTCCTTCGGCAAGCAAAATCAACTTTGAATGTTGCCGTCACCGAGTTGGACCGCGATTTGTGGGCTGCACGGTGGTGTGCGGGTGGCTGCAATCTTTGAGATCGACACAAATCTTCTTTGTGGCCGCGACGACTGCACCTGGAACATTTGTGACGCCTGAACCGGCAATAACGAGCAAAATGCCACTCACCGCAATGCCAGCAACTCGTGGGAGACTTACCCTGTCTTCGATCGGGCTTCTTGTCGGATTTCCTGGGCACGCTGTAGTTGATTGCCTGTACACAGCTACTTGAGGTCACAGGTGACTGACCGATCATAGCCGTGTCGTGCTTCAGGTTGATGAGGCGTTGGCATTCAGTGGTGAGGCTCTGCAACGTCATTTCGGCATCCTGTTCAATTCTGTTAAGAAGCCGGGTTCTGATGTCAGCATCATGGGATGACTGGAGACCGGATACGAAAATGCGGCACTTAAACTGATTCTCCGTCATTGAGCTGAGCTTGAAGCGCTCGCATTCTCGATTGACAACACCGGCAAACGTGATGAAATCATCATCATCTTTCTTGGCCAACTTAAGGCATTGGTAGCGGATATTGAACAGTGATGTTTGATCGCCGAATATATGGGACAGTGTTCTGACCGTTTCATCAAAGCTGAGGTCGCGGGGCAGCTTGGGGAGAATGAAATTTGTGAACCGTTCATGCTCCGGTGTGCCGAGTTTTCGCAGCAATAGTCTGACTTTCCATCCATCATCAAATTTGGAAATATCAGTCTTAAGCATGTCTTCGTACCGCTTGAACCAGGAGTCAAAAGTGTGACCAGAAAGAGGGTCAAATGTGAACTCCGTAATTGAGGCCGCGGCTGCATCAGTTGAGGAAATAGAAGACTCACCAGTACTGACTGCTGCTGTTTGGATATGCAGTTTCTGAGTCAGTGATTCACTGAGCTTTAGTTGTGCTTCTTCGAACTGCTTTTGTTGCTGCTGCAATAGTTCTCGGAGCTGATCAAATCCAATTGACATCGTGGGTTCCCTTTCGGTATTTTCCTCAGCTTAGTTCTCGGTCTGAGCCTCCCAAGCTAGCGTTCACGTCAAAATAACCACCAAAGGTGCGCAAGGTCTATTAATGCCCAAAACGAAGTCAAGAACAGTTGTACAGCGCTTCGTATATATATCGTAAGCGGTTATAACTTTCTGGAATTTCTGACGCGTTCTGGATGCGCCATTGGCAACCGGCATTTGGCCAATACTGGGTCATGGTTGGCTGTTGGATCCAGATCTCGTCTTGATGCCGGACCGGCAAGCGTCCCGAATTTTGGGCCAACCTCGTGCGGGCCAGGCTTATCGGCCGTAGCAGCGCCTAAAGACGTGCGGTATAGCGGGATCCATGTGGATTCCTGCCTAACAGCCATCTTGAACTTAAGACCTTTTTAACTGAAGCGACTTTAATATACGCTTGTGACGGAGGTACCAGACTTACTCTGCAGTTCATCTTCATGTTTTCCTTCACTATTTCTTAGACTGGCCGATTTTCGCGCCTGCCGCCTTGCTTGGAAGTGATAGCCGTTTCCCATGCTGCCTCTTCGGAATGGAACCCGTGTTACAGCTAAACGGTTGCAATTGCTTATTAACACTTGCGAGCATAGCTCTCTGTCAGTGGCTTCCCTGCAATGGAGCTTATCGCTTTCAATGCCTAGATGCCCAGTTTCTAACTTCCTACTGGTAGAATTGATTATGCCATCGCCTCTGATGCCCGGGTATATTTCCTTCGGTGATCGAAACTAGGGTCTGAAGCTAATTCACCTTTGGTGTATGGTTCATGCTGAAACTAATTGACGACTCATTCTTTTTACAAGCTAAGGCTAGAGAATCTAGCTATCAACTTATTCGACGCTGTTTTCTGCATTTCCCAAACTGCACCTAAGTTAGTTCCCACGTCATTAAATTTTTGAACGTTCGAATATATTAGATCGCCTATAGCTCATAACCATGGTCGGACGCTGGTTCAAACGGGAAAATCTCGCTATTTCGGAGCTCTAATGCAGCACGGTATAAGGCCTTCGTTTGACGAACTTGTGAGTTATGTTCGCAACCAAACGACTGATTCCTCAATTTCCTTATTGTTATATCCTCCTTGATGTGCTATCAGTCAGACACGTTAGATCACCGGAATGGGGAAGACAAACAACTTCGAGGAAGTTATACTGCAAACAAGTGGATCGTTCCGTGGTATGAATTCAACTGAGCCAGAATATAAAAAGAGTTAACAGTCCAATAGGATGTCAATGAGAGGCTGAAATGTAGAAACAAAGGTTTCAGTATACAAGACAAATCGTGAGTTAAATGGAATTGTTCGTTTGCAGGTAGTCATCCTAACACTTACGTATGATTCCTCTGCTATGTATGAAGGTTTATTTCAAATGCTCGAGTTTAAATAGCAAATAAGTCTCAGAACAAATCGAATAGTTTTGATAATCCGAAAAATTTCAGAGGCAGGATACTAGAGCCCATCGTATTTTCCCGCGTGGATTTTTTTGCATAGGTGTCCCTTCGTTTCACTCGGGGTAGCCGATTGTCCTGAATACTTTTCCGTAGTGTTCCTTTTTATATTAGTGGTAATTGTCTCCATACTTCTGTTTGTCTTCCATGTAAAGCACCATGATGAATCCCGACACAGGCATCGGCGACGTTCCAGTCGTACACTATCGAGTTCATCTTCGAGCACACATGCTGCAACCAAGCACCGCAAATCTCGAAATATTCATCGGTCAAGGACATCAGAGAGTAGCGAACGGGTTTCAATCAAACGGTATGTGAACAACCATTTTCAGGCTGAGAATTAGACTAAACGATTGTTTACAGTAGTCATCATCATCATCATTGTCAGCT